>NW_026943923.1:0-44021 GCF_035594765.1 Anolis carolinensis
TTTCTTCCTCCGGCAGGATCTCCAAAGTGTTTCCCAAGAGGCCAACCACTGTGAAGAGCAAGAGAATTGAACCTCCCCTCCCAACAATTATCCTGTCAATAACATGCCTGAGATGATGGAGACGTGGGCTTCGCAGAGAGGGAGGAGGTGGTGGCGGAAAGGCAAGGGGCTGCAGGAAAACTCCCCTTCCCCAAATGTCTTCCTAGAGGCTGCCCCGAGGGCGAAGCTCCCCTCGCTCTGTTCCCGCACTCGGCCCTTCCTCCCCAAGGCCTGCCTCACATTGTATTTGCTTCCGAGGAAACCTGCCCTGCAAAGAAGCAAGAATAAAGATTTCTGCCATCCTCTCTCTTGCTGTTAAGAATTCGAGAAACCCCCCTGTCAACAAGAGCTTGCGGATGGGCCCTTAAATATTGGATCATGGCCAGTGTTTTCAGAGTGTTCTTTGATTGTAGGTGAACTATAAATCCCAGCAACTACATCTCCCAAATGACAAAATCAACCCCCCCCCCTCCCAACCCCACCAGTATTCAAATGTGGGCGTATCAAGTATTTGGTCCAGTGAATGAAAATACATCCTGCATATCAAATATTTACATTACGATTCACAACAGTAGCAAAACAATTATGAAGTAGCGACAAAAATAATTTTATGGCAGGGGGTCCCAGACTCGGCCTGGTGAGCGAGCAAGTGAAAATGGCAAAGGCAAAATGGCAAAAATGGCACCTGGGCATGCAAAATGGCAAAAATGGCACCTGGGCATGCCTCCTCTTGGCTTTGGTCTGGGCCCGCTCGCCTTCGGGGCCTGTGGCCAGGCCCACACCTATAGCAGGCATCCTCAGAGGTTGTGAGGTCTGTTGGAAGCTAGGGAAGTGGGATTTATATATCTGTGGAAAGTCCAGGGTGGGAGAAAGAGCTCTTGTCTGTTTGAGGCTAGTGTGAATGTTGCAATTGGCCAGCTTGATTAGCATTTAATGGCCTTGCAGATCCCAAATCTGGCTGCTTCCTCCCTGGAGGCATCCTTGGTTGGGTGGTGTTAGCTGGCCCTGATTGCTTCCTGTCTGGAATTCCCCTGTTTTCAGAGTGTTGTTCTTTATTTAGGCTTTTCCTTAATCCCTCCTTATTATCCAACATTTCCGCTTATCCAACACTCATTTTTCAGTGATTGGTTTTGGGGGGCGGGCGCCAAAATTCGGTTCGCCTACACTTGAAAATTACTTTGGGCCGGCCCTGGTTGGATAATACGGTGTATCTGATGAGCGGAACTCTACTGTAATAATAATAATATTTTATTTGTACCTTGCCACCATCTCCCAGAGGGATTCAGGGCGGCTCACAGAGCACTCAAGATACAACATGCAAAATACACAAAGTGCAGAAACAAAATGTAGCAGTAAACGGCCAACGTAACACCACAATTTCATAATACCCCCTGATTTGATCAGCCCAATTTCATGTGAGGTTTGTACTAGTGATAGTTTCCACCATGTGGCCCTGGTTGTTGCAAAGTTTCTCTCTGAAGTAGCCGGGATAAGACAACTTCCTGTATTAAACCCAGGCTGAAACTTGCCTTGTATAGATTTGCAGTGTTTTTTCCTTGTTTGTATGCATTTAGCATTGAACTCATCCTGTTCTTAAGTGGGCCTCATCAGTTTAGGAATCTGCTGTGCACTTTTCCTCCTTGTAATAAAGGCTGATTGATTGGGTTGCTGATGTGGGCGATACGTCGGGAGACAATGCTTCTGGAACATGGCCAGACAGCACGGAAAACTCACAGCAACCCAGGGATTCTGGCCATGAAAGTTTTTGACAACACACCGATTGATGGATTGAAGAATAAAGACGGACATGTTTCCAAAAGGGCTTCAGAGAACAATGCTGTGGGTCCAGTCTTGTTTACAAAGAAAGAGAAAGAAGGAGGCTGGGAGGAAAGGAGGTGGTGTGAACACTCCTCAACGTGGCAATGATGCTTTCGTCGTGGCCGGGGTGGCATTGTGCCCACAGGTGGCCCGTCCAGTCACAAAGTCGGCCACTCTCACCGCTCTGGGCAGAGCTGTGTTGCTGCGGAAGAGGAATTGGCTCCCGTGGTCTGCGGCCACGATTTCCTCCAGGGAGGAGACGACAGGGTCGTGGTCCCTCAGCATCTGTGGGTAGGAAGCGGTGGCGCCTTCAATGCGCAGGGACCGTCGCACGGGGGTCAGGAGTCTCACCTCTGGCCAAGGGCTTCGCTTGCTGGACCTGGAAGGCAGAGAGCGGAGAAGTCCATCCCTTCCTTTCTCTCTCACACACTCCTTTCTTCTTTCCTCTCTCTCTCTCTCCCTCCCTCCGGTTGTCAGAAATATTAAATATTAACTAGATATTTTTAATTACAAAAATGTGAGTCAAGCACTGAAAGGGTTAAAAAAGCTAGTGTCGTCCTGAGGAGTATGAGGTAGAACTCAAGTGTGTGAGAGAATGCCTCAGTGTGAGGTAGGCCTCAGCGTGAAGCTTCGGTGAAAAAAGCCCCAGGTTGAAGTTCCTCATGTGTGAAGCTCCTGTGTAAGTTTGGTGTGAGAGGAGGCTCTGTGAAAGCGAAACTGTTTTATTTGCATGAGAAAGAAGCCCAGCGTGGAAGCAAGGAAGTACAGTAGAGTCTCAAGTATTCAACATAACGGGTCGGCAGAACGCTGAATAAGCGAATATGTTGGATAATAAGGAGAGGTTAAGGAGAAGCCTATTAAACACCAAATTAGGTTATGATTTTACAGATTAAGCACCCAAACATCATGTTATACAACGAATTTGACAGAAAAAGTAGTTCAATATGCAGTAATGCTATGTAGTAATTACTGTATTTACAAATGTAGCACCAAAATATCATGATGTATTGAAAACATTGACTACAAAATTGCCTTGGATAATCCAGAACGTTGGATAAGTGAATGTTGGATAAGTGAGACTCTACTGTATAAAGAACTTTGTGTTGTGGAAATCTTGTTTTTGTAATTACTGCAACTATATAATTTTGCTATAACAAAAAGTCTCCAAAGCACGAGATAACATTGGTCTGTGTTTTTGTTCTTTCTATCACTTTTGGCTACTGGTGCTGGGTGATGCTGCAGTTAATAAGTTACTCTGCTGTACGTTTATGGGAAGGGTCTTTTGTTAATAGGCCTACTCAGCCAACATAGGTGGCCAGTCAGGAAGGCAGCCAAGGGCACTGAGTGGGGAGATGGCTTCTCATTGGGGAAAGAGGGGAGCAAAGGGCAAGGTCTGTGTGTATGGGGGTCTCACCTGGGCAGGGAAAGGATCTGGAGCTTGATGGCCGAGCAGGGCTTAGCCCACGGTGGGCTTTGCTGAGGAGTCTGGGGAGGGTCCACATCTTCCTCTGGAACAGGGCTGGCTGCAGGGGTCGAAGGGAAACACACTCCAGAAGGGCTCACAGGCTCCGGGTCTCTCGTGCAAAGGGATCCCATGGCACGCTCACCCCTGGACGGTGCCTTGACATTCTTCAAAATACCCGTGACAGCATCTCGCAGCTCCTGCAGCGGCTGCAACAAGAGGAAGAATGAGAAACTACTCCTTCGTAGCTACAGGTTGGGCAGGTGTGGATGCGGGTGCAGCTGCGGCTGGGTTCATCCTCACCATTTTGCTACATTACAATTGATTGGCTTTGCAGCGTTTACAAAAAAACTCTAAAATAAAGAACAACACTCAGAAAACAGGGGAATTCCAGACAGGAAACAATTCCCTCAGGCAGAAAGCAGCCAGGCATTGAAGCTGCAATGCTATTCAATGCTAATCAAGGGGGCCAGTTGCAACATTCATATTTGTATCCAATAGACAAGAATTCTTTCTCCCACCCTGGATATATAAACCCCACTTGCCTAGTTTCCAACAGACCTCACAACCTCTGAGGATGCCTGCCATTGATGTGGGTGAAACGTCAGGAGAGAATGCTTCTGGAACATGGCCAGACAGCCCAGAAAACCCACATCAACCTAGAGAGCTACTGTATATACTTGAGTATAAGCCTAGTTTTTCAGCCCTTTTTTAGGACTGAAAAAAACCTTCCTCGGCTTATGCTCGGGTGAGGGTCCTGGTGGGCTTATATTCAGGTCAGCTTATACTCAAGTATATATGGTATATTAATTATTTTTCTCTATTATTATTGGTATTGTTACATTTATTATTTCACTCTATTATTATTAAAAGGATACATAAGCACATTTACATTATCTTAAATTACAGTTTGATGTAAAGATCCAAAAACATTTAAATTACTGAGGCCTCAATTAATGTAATTTTATTGGTATCTCGGCTTATACTGGAGTCAATGTTTTCCCAGTTTTTTTGTTGTAAAATTAGGTGCCTTGGCTTATACTCGAGTATAAAAGGTAAAGGTTTTCCCTGACGTTAAGTCCAGTCGTGACCGATTCTTGGGGTTGGTGCTCATCTCCATTTCTAAGCCGAAGAGCCGGCGTTGTCCGTAGACACCTCCAAGGTCATGTGGCTGGCATGACTGCATGGAGCGCCAGTGTTACCTTCCCACCGGAGCGGTACCTATTGATCTACTCACACTCTGGGGGTTGGTGCTCATCTCCATTTCTACGCCAAAGAGCCGGCGTTGTCCGTAGACACCTCCAAGGTCATGTGGCCATTGGCATGACTGCATGGAACACCGTTACCTTCCCGCCAGAGCGGTACCTATTGATCTACTCATACTCTGGGGGTTGGTGCTCATCTCCATTTCTAAACCGAAGAGCCGGCATTGTCCATAGACAACTCCAAGGTCATGTGGCCATAGGCATGACTGCATGGAGCGCCGTTACCTTCCCGACGGAGCAGTACCTATTTATCTACTCACATTTGCATGTTTTCGAATTGCTAGGTTGGCAGGAGCTGGGGCTAACAGCGGGCGCTCATTCCGCTCCCAGGATTTGAACCTGCAACCTTTCGGTCGGCAAGTCCAGCAGCTCAGTGCTTTAACACACTGTGCCACCATATATATGGTATATATTTCTTAGACAGAAATGTACAGTAGTTCTTTTCAATAAAGCTTAAGCTTGACTCTGCTCCGTGAGTTGCTGAAGCTCGTTTGCTCTGCTGCTTTGCTATTGCTCTGTCAAACTGGTATATGTTGCTGCTGCTGCTGCTCTCTGACTGCTTTTTGAGCCCCGAGGCCTCCACTCACCGTGGCCCCAGCGGAGAGGGCGGCTTCGTAGAGCCCTGCCACGTCCAAGGAGCCCCTCTGCGCCTCTAGCGTGGCTTTGCAGACCCAGAACTGGGCAAACCTCTCCACTTGCGGGATGCGGGTCAGCGCTGCGAGGATCTGCTCTTCAGGAAGGCCC
Organism: Anolis carolinensis; assembly: GCF_035594765.1. Taxonomy (NCBI): domain Eukaryota; kingdom Metazoa; phylum Chordata; class Lepidosauria; order Squamata; family Anolidae; genus Anolis; species Anolis carolinensis. The sequence continues at coordinate 5,329 of NW_026943923.1, forward strand.
TGAAGACGGAGAGAAGGAGGACGGAAGGAATCAGGGAATGGGCACAAGGAGATAAGGGGTCTTGAATAGGTGCCCACAGGGTTCCCCCAGGTGCCAGAAATGGAAAAAATGGGAACTGCCTTCACTTCTGTTTATGTATTGTCTGTCCTTGCTAACTGTATAACAGCAGTAAATGTTTGCCATTTATTTATATATTATTTATTAGTGACATTTATATCCCGCCCTTCTCACCCCGAAGGGGACTCAGGGCGGCTCACAAGTCATATGTACATACAGTATATTATATTATTCGTATAGCACAATATAAGCAATATATATTACTACTAGCTTTGCCCGGCCACGCGTTGCTGTGGCATTGTCTGGTGGTGTTGGTGAGAAATTGTTGAGGTAGTGGTAGTATTGAATGTCTGTTGTATGGTAGTCTTTATGTTTAGTATGCACACTGAAGTGGATTATATGGCAGTGTGGAGTCAAGATAATCCAGTTCAAAGCAGATAATATAAGATTCTAAATGGGTTATATAGCTGTGTGGAAGGGCCTTGAGTCTACACTGCCATATAATCCAGTTAAAATCTGATAATCTGTGGAAGAGGCCTAAGTGAGGACTAACTGTGCCTGTCCCCTGGGCTGAGTAGGTTGCTAGGAGACCAAGTGGGCGGAGCTTAGCCTTCTAACTGGCAGCAATTGGATAAAAACTATTATTCCTCTCCCTGTAATTAGGACTTTATTTTTCTTTTCTTTTTGTTGTATCAACTTAGAGCCGTGAATGATGGGTTGTGTTGTCAAATTTCGAGGTTGGGTGGCCTGTAGTTTTGTTGTTTTGTCCGCTGCCCTGATGCCATCACTCTTTTATATATATAGATTGATTTATTTTATTTATTTACAGTATTTATATTCCGCCCTTCTCACCCCGAAGGGGACTCACGGAGGATCACATTACACATATAAGGCAAACATTCAATGCCTTAACATAGAACAAAGACAGAGACAAACACGGGGCTCCGAGTTGGCCTCGAACTCATGGCCTCTTGGTCAGAGTGATTTGTTGCAGCTGGTTGCTCAACAGCCTGCATCACAGCCCGGCTATATACTATATTGTACTATACCACTATATTGTAATATTATTCGTAATATTGCATGTAATATAAATATACCATTATAATACTGTATAAATATTATTTTGTATTACATTATAATATTACAATAGAGTCTCACTTATCCAACACTCGCTTATCCAACGTTCTGGATTATCCAATGCATTTTTGTAGTCAATGTCTTCAATACATCGTGATATTTTGGTGCCAAATTTGTAAATACAGTATTTCCTACATAACATTGCTGTGTATTGAACTACATTTTCTGTCAAATTTGTTGTATAACATGATGTTTTGGGGCTTAATTTGTAAAATCATAACCTAATTTAATGTTTAATAGGCTTTTCCTTAATCTCTCCTTATTATCCAACATATTCGCTTATCCAACGTTCTGCCGGCCCGTAGTATAGCATATATGTGTTCTGTAATCCTCCCCGAATCCCCTCGGGGAGATAGAGTGGAATGTAAAGAGTGGAATGGCCATCTGTCGGGGGTGCTTTGAATGCGATTTCCTGCTTCTTGGCAGGGGGTTGGACTGGATGGCCCATGAGGTCTCTTCTAACTCTACTATTCTATGATTCTAAGTGCATATATTATAAAGTATATGACGGCTTCGTATGGGTTGAGGTAGGTGTACAATATCTAGACGAGGATATATATATAGAGGTGTACTAGTCTTCCTCTCCGTAAGCTAAACTGCATAAATGGTTTTTTTAAAAGCTTTTTAAAGGAGAGGAAAAAGGGGACGTTTTTAGTTTGAGCTTAGGATGGTGGTGGGACCGAGAGCACGGCCTCCTCTGCAGACCGCAGTGCTTGTGCTGGTTTGTATGTGGAGATGCCATTTTTTAAATAGTCTGGGCCTGAACCGGGGAAGCCCCCCACTCCGGTCACCTACCTCTTCGGCCAGCTTCCGGCACTCTGCCAAGGTGTGTGTGATCTCGTTGGCCAGGTGCTGCTCCTCCTTCTCCGCTTCCTCTTTCTCCTCCTCCTCCTCCAAGGAGCCCCAGAAGGCGAGGTTCAGGCTGGACTTTGCCTTCGGAGGCTTCGGGGCAGCGGGGCGCATGGGGGGCCTCTTGTAGGTCCTTCCTCGGGACGCCACCCAGTCCTCCAGCAGCTTCCTAAGGAGGCAGAAGAAGGTGTACCGTCACTACGAGAAGGACCCCTGCCTTGCTCCTGAGGAGACAAGGGCTCACGGGAGGCCCCGATCCCACCCCAGGGAAGCCTCACGGGTGAATATAAGCCTCTTGGGTTCCCATTTCAAGCTCTACCTGGTTGCACCTTCCCATCTCGCTCCCTCAGTACACTGATTGCACTATGTAACAAACTTTGAATTTTTTTCTGCTCCAGGTTTGAAAGTGATATTTCCTGTTTAATTTATTTATTATTTATTTACAGTATTTATATTCCGCCCTTCTTTCTCACCCCGAAGGGGACTCAGGGCGGATTACAATGAACACATATATGGCAAACATTCAATGCCAACAGACAAACAACATACATTAGACAGACTCAGAGGCATTTTTAACATTTTTCCAGCTTCACGATTCCGGCCACAGGGGGAGCTGTTGCTTCACCATCCACTAGTGGCTGTACTTCCTCATTCCTTTCCTCGTGTTTTGCTGGCAGTTTTATGATGTTGTAAATTAGTTAAATTAGCCTCCTGCATAAAGTGTACCTAAATTTCCCTAATTGACAGATGCAACTGTCTTTCGGGGCTGCATAGGTCAACAGCAAGCTGGGCTATTTAATGGTCAGGGGCTTAACCTGACCCGGGATTCGAACTCATGACCTCTCGGTTAGTAGTGATTTATTGCAGCTGGTTACTAGCCAGCTGTGCCACAGCCCAGCAGTTCTACTCTAGAAACGTCACTTTTGTGTTGAATGGGTCAAGTCACCATGGTTTTTGTGGCTGCTGCAAACTAGGTTGCATTGGTTGAGGCGCAAAGATGAGATATTGTATTGTTGAATAATAATTAATAATAGTAATAGTAGTAGTAGTAGTAATAATAGTGCATCATCCGAAAATACATCACACAGTCCTAAACGCTTGGGAAGCGTTCGACTTGTGATTTTGTGATACAAAATCCAGCATATCTATCTTGTTTGCTGTGTCATACTATGTCATTGTGTCAATAATAATAATAATAATAATAATAATAATAATAATAATGGTATAATAATAATAATAATAATGATCACACAGTCCTAAACGCTTGGGAAGCGTTCGACTTGTGATTTTGTGATACAAAATCCAGCATATCTATCTTGTTTGCTGTGTCATACTATGTCATTTTGTCAATAATAATAATAATAATAATTTATTCATATACCGCCCTATCTCAAGGGACTTAGAGTGGTTTCCAGCACACCAGGAAATATACCGTCAATTTAAAACATGTTTTTAGGCTTGACAAAACAAAACAAAAATTGTGTTACATCAGGTATGGGCATACTTGGGCCCTCCTGGTGTTTTGGACTTCAACTCCCACAATTCCTAACAGCCTACCGGCTGTTAGGAATTGTGGGAGTTGAAGTCCAAAACACCCGAAGGGCCTAAGTTTGCCCATGTGTGTGTGACACAGTGTTATTGTTGCTAAATTGCAAAGGCAACTTGCCGCACTTGCCTCCGGTCGGGAGCAGAAGGGGTCTTGAGCTCTTGGCCTGGGCCCACATCCGGGTGCTTGGGTTTGGGGGGCTCTCTCCTGCCATTTCGGAGCCCCCCAGAGGCAGGAGCTGTGTGGACGGCAGAGGTCCGGGGTCTAGGCTTTGCATTGGGGGTCCTCGGCTGTTGCCTGAAGTTGCCTTGCTTCCTCTCGGCTCCGCTTTTGGGTGCAGCCGAATGGCTCCTTGGATGGGCGGAGGGCTTCTTGCCTGGCGGGGGAGTTTGGTGCTTCTTTTTAGGATTTGCTGAGTTCAGGGAGAATGTCCCCTTACTCCCCAAATGTACAGATTGCTTGGATGCATGGCTTCCAAACGCCGGTCTGGAAACAGCCCTCTTTTGAGTCGGTCGGACTGCGGTCACTCCAACAACGGCATTCTCTTTCCCATCCTCTGCCTTCTGTTTTCCTTTGTTGTGGTCATTCCTGAGTGGCTTCTCAGGGTGGGTTTGGGAGGGGGGCTCCCGGGGAAAGCGGGACCCAGCCGCTGGGGGCTCCTTTGTCGCAGGGCGGTGGGGCGCTCCGGGCACCGCTTTCTTGACGGGGGCCGCCTTGGGTTTGCTTGGGGCGGCTTCCCTGTGCTTCGTCCTGGCCACCTGGAAAGAAAGAACAGCCTTCAAAGAGTGTTGTCGAAGGCTTTCATGGCCGGGATCACAGGGCTGCTGTGAGTTTTCCAGGCTGCCTGGCCATGTTCCAGAAGCATTACCTCCAAACATTTCACCTGCATTTATGGCAGACATCCTCAGAGGTTGTGAGACAAGAGACAGTCAGTGCCAGCGAACACCTCCCAACAAAGTATTCACACAGGCAGGAAGCAGGCAGGCTTTGAAGCTGCAAGGCTATTCAATGCTAATCAAGCTGGCTAATTGAAATATTTACTATTTATTTTATTTACTACCCTGTTTCCCCGAAAATAAGACATCCCCGAAAAATAAGACCTAGTAGAAATTTTGCTGAATTGCTAAATATAAGGCCTCCCCCGAAAGTAAGACCTAGCAATGTTTTTGTTTGGAAGCATGCCCAGCGCCTGCCAAACAGAACACCAGAGCATTTAGGATTGATAAATGTACATACCAGTTGTACATGGAAATAATGGTAGTCACAAGAAATTCTTGATAGGATTCACAGTTTGTCTGGTTATGCTGGTTTGTGATGACAACTACTGTACAGTATATAATAAATGTTCATTTTTTTGTTCAACAATAAATGTGAATTCTTCTTCATGGAAAAATAAGACATCCCCTAAAAATAAGACCTAGCACATCTTTGGGAGCAAAAATTAATATAAGACACTGTCTTATTTTCAGGGAAACACGGTACATTTATATTCTGACTTGCTCCCAAGAGACAAGAATTCTTTCTTTCTCCCACCCTGACGTTTCACCCACATCGATGGCAGGCATCCTCAGAGGTTGTGAGGTATCTATGCCTGCCATAGATGTGGGTTTCCTCCTTTCTGGTTCCTCCTTTCTGTTGAAGTTGTCCACATGCTACAGACTACACAGAGAAGCCACTGAAAACCACAAACATGTGGATAATTTCAACAGAAAGGAGGAGACCATGAAAATGAACACAATCTGGCTGCCGGTATTAAAAAAAACTCCAAAATCAGAACAGTAAATATTAAGGAGCAGCACTCTGAAAACAGAAGAATTCCAAACAGGAATCAATCAGGGGCAGCTAACGACTCTGAACAAAGGATTCCCCCAGGCCAGGAGGTGAAGCTGGGAAGGCCATTTAATGCGAATTTGAGGTGATTAATTACAACATTCACACTGGCCTCCAACAGACAAGAGTTCTCTCCCCCCCCCCCCCCCCAGAGATATATAAACCTTCCTTGCTTAGTTTCTCCATATACCTCACAACCTCTGAGGATGCCTGCCATAGATGTGGGTGAAACGTCAGGAGAGAATGCTTCTGGAACATGACCAGACAGCCCGGAAAACATACAACAACCCAGCCTTCAGAGAAACCATGCGGCTCAGGAGCCTGAACACAACCTCGTCTCCCTCCCTCCAGACTCTGGTGTCCCCAAAATAAGGGAAGAACCCCGCCCCCCAAAAAAACCCACAATAGCATTCCTTGGGGTCCACTTACCGAGTCCGGTCTGGAGGGAGCCAAGGCCTGCCCATTGGTCCTGTCCTTCAAGTAGGGCCTATTTGGGGGAAGAAAGGATTCTGAGATCCAGGTACCCCATTAAAAATAGCAACCTTTTTCAAGCCTCTACTAGTTATTTGTTATGTACAGTAGAGTCTCACTTATCCAACACTCTGGATTATCCGACACAGTCTGCCACCCGCCTGGATCCACAGCTGTTTCTCTTGGCAGCAAGGACTGAACTCTTTATGGATTTAATTTCCAACAAAGTTGTTACTGTAAATTCATTTTATGCAATTCTACTTTTATTTGTAGTCAGTTTGTTAGTAGCCAAAGTTTTTGGAGTCAATTCATAAATACAGTAATTACTACATAACTTTACTGTGTATTGAACTGCTTTTACTATCAATGTGTTGTAAAACATGATGTTTTGGTGCTTAATTTGTAAAATCATGTAATTTGACATTTAATAAGCTTTTCCTTAATCTCTCCTTATTATACAAGATATTCGCTTATCCAAGGTTCTGCTGTATTACAGACTCTACTGTAATAATATTATAATGTAATACCATATAATAACATTAATACAGTATTATAATTGTGTATTATATATTACATGTTTTTAATATTACTAATAATATTGCAGTATAATGATATAGTATTATGATACCACAATATATTTAATACACTCCTAGTATATTATACTATTAGCGTCATATAAGATACTGTACTACTGTATATCATATCATAATACAGTAGAGTCTCACTTATCCAACACTCGCTTATCCAACGTTCTGGATTATCCAGAGCATTTTTGTAGTCAGTTTTCAATACATTGTGATATTTTGGTGCTAAATTCATAAATACAGTAATTACTACATAACTTTACTGTGTATTGAACTGCTTTTTCTGTCAAATTTGTTGTATAATATGATGTTTTGGTGCTTAATTTGTAAAATCATAACCTAATTTGATGTTTAATAGGCTTTTCCTTAATTCCTCCTTATTATCCAAGATATTTGCTTATCCAAGGTTCTGCCGGCCCGTTTAGCTTGGATAAGTGAGACTCTACTGTAGTAAAATATAGTAATATAGAATGTTTATAATGTGCTATGCTAATAATATAATATATTGTATGTACATATAACTTGTAAGCTGCCTTGAGTCCCCTTCAGGGTGAGCAGGGCGGGATATAAATGTTGCTAATAAATAAAAAAGAAAAAAGAAATTATTGATATCATATGTCTATACAATGTATTATATTATTAGCATTGCACCATATTATTATTATTATTATTATTATTATTATTATTATTATTATTATTAACATTTATATCCTGCTCTTCTCACCCTGAAGGGGACTCAGGGCGGCTTATAAGTTATATGTACATAAAATATATTATTAGTGTAGCACAATATAAGCACTATATAAACATTACATATTATTATATTGTACTATATGACTATATTGCAATATTATTAGTAATAGTAATGTAATATAAATATACAATTATAATAGTGTATTACATTGTATTACATCATATTATCTATATTATATGTATATCCAATATATTATAATATTAGTATAGTATAATACGAGTATTATATATTATTATATTAGTAGTTTTACATGTAATCTATAATATGTTATTATATTGTGCTATATTATGATACCACAATGTATTTAATACACTCCTAGTATATTGCACTATTAGCATTATATAAGAGACTGTACTATATCGTATCATAATATATCTATATATATAAAATGATAAAGTTGTTTGCGCAGTGACTATAACAACAAAACTAAACATCCCAGAAATACAAAATTTGGCAACACAATGCAAAAGGCTTGCCTCCAGGTTACAACAACACAACCACACCACAAAACCACAATCCGGACCCACAAAACTCACAACAACGCATCATGCGATAACAACACAACTAAACGCCCCAGAAATACAAAACTTGGCAACACAATGCAAATGCCTTGCCTCCCAGTTGTAACAACACAACCACACCACAAAACCACACAGGACCCACAAAACTCACAACAACGCATTGTGACTATAACAACACAACTAAACGCCCCAGAAATACGAAACTTGGCAACACAACACAAAAGCCTTCCCTCCAGGTTGTAACAACACAACCACACCACAAAACCACAATCCGGACCCATAAAACTCACAACAACGCATCGTGACTATAACAACACAACTAAACACCCCAGAAATACGAAACTTGGCACACAACTAAACACCCCAGAAATATAAAACTTGACAACACAACACAAAAGCCTTGCCTCCCGGTTGTAACAACACAACTACACCACAAAACCACAATCTGGACCCACAAAACTCACAACAACGCATCGTGACTATAACAAATACAAAATTTGACAACACAACTCATCCACCTCCCCAATCACTACATTCACACTTGGCCTCCAAAAAAACAATTACAATAATAACAATGACAACAACAACAATAAGAATCTACACCATCACAGGCAAGAAGCAGTCAGGCACTGAGGCTGAGAAGCCAATCAGTGCTACACTGGGCCTCCAAAAACGAATACAGTAGCATCTAACTTATCCAGCCTTCATGACCACTACAGCAACAACAATAATAAACACCTACACAGGCAAAAAAAAAGACTATTGTACCACAATAAGATGTAACCGCACTCAGCAGAATCAGACATCACGATTAACAACAAACCAAAGACAACAGGGGTCTCAAGCAATTATCAATCAACACAAAAATTGAAGAAGGTAACAGACATCAAATACTACTACTAATGTGAGTATAAAGAAGGGTGGAGGTCACAGCATAAATACAACGTAATGTAAACTGACCAACACCACCAGACTCAGCCACAGCAACGCGTGGCCGGGCACAGCTAGTTATATTATATATTAATATATTCCTCACCTGCCACCCGCCGGCCTGGGCCTCCCTTTCTGGGCCAGGAACTCGTCCAGCTGCCGCCTCCGCTCCGCTGGGGAAGGAAGAGATCCAGGCAGGTCAGGACTCTGACGCCCATCCTCCCCAGGAAACCAATGGGAGCCATACAGGCGCTCTGCACATGCTCTGGGGCGCCCTCGCACTTACCTGCGGCGGCATTCTCCTCAGCAGAGCGGCTTGGCTTGGGCCTTTCCCTTTCTGTCTGTCTCCCTCCGAAGCGGAGGCTCCGAGACCAAGCAGACATGGCGGCAGCCGTTGCTCCTTGGCCCCGCCCCGCCAAGATTCAAATGGCCCAATCAGACACGAGGGGCGTGGTCACAGAGGGTGAAGGGAACGCCCCTCAGCAGCATCAGAGGAGAAAGGAGGCGGGGACTCATAGCTCCCTCCCAATCAGAGACGAGGGGCGGGCCATAGAGGGGGAAGGGAGCACTTGTCAGCGGCATCAGACAGAGAAGGGGCGGAGCCTCACAGCAACGTCCCAATAAGAGTCGAGGGGCGGGGCCACTCCAAGTGGAAAGGGGGCAGAGCATCTCAGGCAAGTCCCAATCAGAGGGTGAGGGGCGTGGCTACACAGGGGGAAGGGAACGCCCCTCAGCAGCATCAGATAAGAAAAGAGGCGGAGACTCATATTGACATCCCAATCAGAGGCTGGGGGCGTGGCTACACAGGGGGAAGGGAACGCCCCTCAGCAGCATCAGATAAGAAAAGAGGCGGAGACTCATATTGACATCCCAATCAGAGGCTGGGGGCGTGGCTACACAGGGGGAAGGGAACGCCCCTCAGCAGCATCAGATAAGAAAAGAGGCGGAGACTCATATTGACATCCCAATCAGAGGGTGAGGGGCGTGGCTACACAGGGGGAAGGGAACGCCCCTCAGCAGCATCAGATAAGAAAAGAGGCGGAGACTCATATTGACATCCCAATCAGAGGCTGGGGGCGTGGCTACACAGGGGGAAGGGAACGCCCCTCAGCAGCATCAGATAAGAAAAGAGGCGGAGACTCATATTGACATCCCAATCAGAGGCTGGGGGCGTGGCTACACAGGGGGAAGGGAACGCCCCTCAGCAGCATCAGATAAGAAAAGAGGCGGAGACTCATATTGACATCCCAATCAGAGGCTGGGGGCGTGGCTACACAGGGGGAAGGGAACGCCCCTCAGCAGCATCAGATAAGAAAAGAGGCGGAGACTCATATTGACATCCCAATCAGAGGGTGAGGGGCGTGGCTACACAGGGGGAAGGGAACGCCCCTCAGCAGCATCAGATAAGAAAAGAGGCGGAGACTCATATTGACATCCCAATCAGAGGCTGGGGGCGTGGCTACACAGGGGGAAGGGAACGCCCCTCAGCAGCATCAGATAAGAAAAGAGGCGGAGACTCATATTGACATCCCAATCAGAGGGTGAGGGGCGTGGCTACACAGGGGGAAGGGAACGCCCCTCAGCAGCATCAGATAAGAAAAGAGGCGGAGACTCATATTGACATCCCAATCAGAGGCTGGGGGCGTGGCTACACAGGGGGAAGGGAACGCCCCTCAGCAGCATCAGATAAGAAAAGAGGCGGAGACTCATATTGACATCCCAATCAGAGGCTGGGGGCGTGGCTACACAGGGGGAAGGGAACGCCCCTCAGCAGCATCAGATAAGAAAAGAGGCGGAGACTCATATTGACATCCCAATCAGAGGCTGGGGGCGTGGCTACACAGGGGGAAGGGAACGCCCCTCAGCAGCATCAGATAAGAAAAGAGGCGGAGACTCATATTGACATCCCAATCAGAGGGTGAGGGGCGTGGCTACACAGGGGGAAGGGAACGCCCCTCAGCAGCATCAGATAAGAAAAGAGGCGGAGACTCATATTGACATCCCAATCAGAGGCTGGGGGCGTGGCTACACAGGGGGAAGGGAACGCCCCTCAGCAGCATCAGATAAGAAAAGAGGCGGAGACTCATATTGACATCCCAATCAGAGGCTGGGGGCGTGTCAATACTGGGATGTAATATGTGCCGACAGAATTGGAACACTGCCTTTGCTTTTTTTTTAAAAGGTCATATACACTGTATAATACTTTAATAATCATACAAGCGTAGTGAAATAGAACATTTATCTGGGCAGGCAGCCTGGTTCACTGGAGGGAGCCCAGCTTGAGTACAGTATGGTGATTGGACCATATTTCTACACTAGAATAAGCATGGTGGGAAACCAAAAGGTCTGCAAACCAAAGACCTGACATATGCTAGTACCATTCATGCCATATGTGGCCATTCTCACTGTTTCTTCTGCAGTGGATTTAAAAAAAAAAAAACATCAGTAGACCAGGAAGAAACTTGCTTACTAGGACCACAGCAAAGTTGTCTGTAGAGTTATTGCCACAAAGAATGGCTTTTCATTGGGGAATGTTTCCCACAGCAGGACTCTTTTGACTCACATTACTATTAGTTTTAAGTCTTCCTGAATATAATGTTTGAATTAATATGACAAACCAGAATACATAGATGTGTTAAAATAAGTAAGTAATGAAAAATGAACAGTGTTGTGTTATGAAGAGTCATTGCTGTCAATCTAATTGAACACTGTAAACACATACATTGTAACAATTACAGATGCTGATCATGAAAATGCAATGATTGAGAATCTGCTTCTTACACTAGGTGGTCTTCCATATATTGTTGGACAGTAGCTTTCAGGAGGCCTTGTCAGTATAACCAAGGTGAGGAATCCTGGGAGTTGCAGTCCAAAAACATCTGGAGAGCTAAATGAGATCTACATGTTTTATGTCATCAGTTGAATATGCTCAGTTCTGATCAAAGCATCTATAAAATATTTCTGTTAATATTTTTCTCTATGGTAGTAACAATAAATAAAACTCTAGAAATTACCTTTCCAGATCTCAGAACTGATGTGTGGTGCCATTGGTGCAAGCATAACACAGAGTGTTGCGAGGGCATCCTCATATTCTGCACTATGGAGAATAACTCTTTGAGACGCTTGCTACAAAGGAAGAAAATAGAATAAAGGATTATTAAATATAACTGGGTTAGGACTCTTGGAGATTAGGATTCAGAAACTCATTGGTTGACCTTGGGCAAGACTCACTCTATCAGCCTATCAAAGTGACAATGGCCAATCTTCCCCGAATAAATGTTGCCAAGAATACCCTAGGATAGAGTCACCATAAGCTGGAGTTGACGTCAAAGCATATAACCATACAACAAGATGGTCATTTCTATCAGAAAAACATGGGGCTAAAAAGTTCAAAACTCGCACTGCTTATAGAGGATGTAGTGCAGGGGACTTTTCTTAAACACTTGGCAAAACCTTGAGACTCGAGCCAGTTATTGGGATTCTGAACAGAATCCCAAGAATGTGCATGATGATAATTTTATTAGATTAGGGCCTGAAAAGCATACTGCAAACTCAAATTTACTGTTGCAATACTAATTGAAGTCATAAGTCTTTTGAAAAATGAAAGAGATAAGCTAGACAAGATGGATAACCCTGGCCAAGGCTTGTGTTTTGCTTGGTTACTCTGTCAGCATTTCACCTCTGTTCTAGATAAAGATTTTGAGTTAGCAAAAGATACAGGAATGGAGTCTGGAAGAGTTTCATAAGGTTTAAAACTGAGGGACTGATTAGACAGTGGTATAAGGTAATTAACTTTTATATCAGAACAAACATTTAGGTGTTGGGGGCTGATTCTATAGTACATTTAAATCCTGACCTTCCTCAAAGTGTATCTCAAAGTGGTATCCCACTATTCTATTTTAGTCCCTGTGATGTAACTGAAGCTAAAAAGGCGTAACCACCCAAGGTCAGGCAAAAAACATAATGATTTTGCATGATGATCAGAACCTGGCTCTCACCAGTCTAGCCTACTGCTATGACCACAGCATTATCCTAGCTCTCCCAGAACGGCATTACAGTCACAATATTCTTTTCTGTAACAGTAACATGATTTCACATCTCCACTTGATCAACTGTAGTGAATTCCTATAGGAGAAAAGTTTCACCTCTGGGGACTTTAAAACATCTGGATAGCTATGCTACAATGAAGTATTTGTACACCAAAGAGGATGCAGCCAACAAAGAACAAATGATCATTTAAAAATGGTGGGAACACCATCTCACAATGAATAGACCCAGTGGTGTTCAGCATTAAGAGGAAACAAAACAAAATAGTTTAGATGTATGTTGTCAAGTGTTAAATGCTGTGGAAAGAGGCAACTTCTAAATAACATAGAAGAGTAAAAGATTGATGAGGGTGCCACAAGTAACTCTACAAGGACTTACAAACTGCATATGCACGTGCATTAACACATAAACACAGAGTAAGCAATTTTCAGGCCAAGAAAAAGCTAATTTTAAAGTGTTAAAAATGGCTGGAAAGGACAGATTCTTTGGTCATTCAGAAATAAAACAAACAATATTCATTCAAATGACTGTGAAACTCCTGATGCTGCATTTTACACAATTGCTAAAAGCAGCTCATCTTTGGTCAGTCTCTAGTCCAACATCATTTACAGACCTACATGTTGCTGTTCTACAAACTTGGAAAATGCAATGTTCCCAAAATGTTAACTCAAAAGAAGGCATGGAGGTGGCAGACAATAAAAAGAAGACAGATAAGCATTTACTGCACTTATATCTCCCCGCATGAGAAGCAAAGTTTTATTTGCAGGTTAAGGGCTTTGCCAGAAATCAAACCAATGTGCTCTGCTCCCATTTAAAAAACATCTGAAAATGAGTCACTGGCAGCACTCATCATGAAACATCTATTATCAGTGATTCCCTCTGCAATTGTTGATAGGAAAAGTATTTTTTAAAGAGAAATAAGAAAAAGCTTCATTTTTAATGAAGTGAAACTCTTTCGGTTTGTTCTAATTTTAATTTGCATACTTCCTGGTTTCAGACAAGAGTAAAAATGGATATTCTGAAATGCTGGTGAACATTTGTTTCACCATGCTCCCAATATACACTTAGGTTTTATTCTATACTAAACAGTTTGCTAAGGATGTGAGCAGCAGTCCTGCAAGTTAAAAAGTTGCCATTACACTGTCCCCAAAGACACCTGTAGTTTCTATATATTCTTTCAACATGTATAAATCACAATAATAATACTGATAAAATTTCATTTAGTAACTGCCTTGAAGCACTACAATTAATGCTCAATTATATTCAACAGGCAAACAGACAAATTAAGTCCAAAATTAGGTCATTATCTGACTTTTTTTTAACATATTACATCCTAATCCTGTTTATGATGTTAACAGAGATTATTTATATTCAACATTCTATTGTATTAATATAGTAATTAAAACAAGATTAATTCCAATTGTGCAAAGATTGATATCGGATTCTCAAATCAATGGTAACTGCAACTGAGTACAATTATTTCACAAAAAAGCACATTCTAAATCTTGCAGAAGTCACAGCGCATTCCATGATAAATACACTTTCCTGCTGGCTTTCTTGTGCATGCATAGAGCTTTAAAATGTTTTACTGTAAGTATACTTACTGACAATGCATTACTGAGACTCATCAGTTGAGAAATTGCAGCATTAAACAAATAATCTTCCAAGAAGTATTCAGTCACCTAATCACACAAAAGCAACATTTTTCTTTGTTAAATCACAGAGTTATCTATCTTTGCTATAGCAATAAATAGTGTCAGCAAGCCCTAATCTCTTCTGCTTTTCTTGAAAAGATTTCTAGGTCTTGGTTTATTAAAACAGGCTAAGAAGGGAATAAAATAATAATAAACAGTTGAACAAGAGCATGAAACTATTTGATTTCAATAAATATTCAGAAGAAAGGGCCAAATGTGGCTCCAGAGACTAAAGGAAGTAGAAGCTCAACAAGATGTGGAGAACCTTGCTTGTGCTGGTCTCCAGGATTGCTGAATCTTAACAGCTTAATAGTTTTCTTTTCACTGACAATGACAGAGAATGAACCTGGGGTATTCTTCATGTATGTGTTCTAACATTATGGCTCCTTCCTTGATAGAGAAATGAAGGAATTCTTGCATTACATTCCTATGTAGGCTGAATGACTACAATTAACCCTGGCCAGTTTCCAAAGAAAGGCCCCTTTTCAGAGTTTATATTGTCTTGTAAGGTAGCCATGATTTATGTTAATCAAGCATCCTTAGCTTTGGAGCAAGATAAAAACCATCAACATCTAGGAGTGTCGTAGAAATCACACAATGTTTCTTTATAACTTCTTTTAGCTTTGAAGAAGAAATGGAAATGGCTTATGGTCATCAGAACAGAACAGAGTTATATCACTTGCAAAGCAACAAATTTCATGACAGGCAACTACTCTTAACTTCCTTGAACCTTGTGCTCTCCAGACGTCTTGGAGACGTCCCGAAAACTTTGGAAATTCACCAAAAATCTGTGGATAAGCTAAATGTTCTGAAATTTGGTGGGCTAACAATGTTATCTACCATTGTAGCAAGTTTCACCCCAATAGCTTTAAAAACGAGGGAGATGGGAGCCCCTTAAGTTTTCCTAATTATAGTTATTTAATTATGCACAATTACTGTAACGAAATACAGTAGAGTCTCACTTATCCAACACTCACTTATCCAACGTTCTGGATTATCCAATGCATTTTTGTAGTCAATGTTTTCAATATATCGTGATATTTTGGTGCTAAATTCGTAAATACAGTCATTACTACATAGCATGACTGTGTATTGAACTATTTTTTCTGTAAAACTTGTTGTATAACATGATTTTTTGCTGCTTAATTTGTAAATTCATAACCTAATTTGATGTTTAATAGGCTGTTCCTTAATCTCTCCTTATTATCCAACATATTCACTTATCCAACATTCTGCCGGCCCATTCATGTTGAATAAGCGAGACTCTACTGTAGTAATGGAATTTCGTTAGTCTCGTTATAGTAATGAAATTTTAACTAAGTATACTTTAGAAACACTTTAGAAACCAAGTGCCAGCGCTCCCAGTTTTGTAATGACTTTTGAACCATTTTTTGTGGATGGCACATCCCTACTATATAGACCACTAGAGATTTTTCTTACTGTTTTAATAGTTGAATGTGCCTTATTAACTAACTTCTTACTGCTTGAATAAATCAGTTTTTTGAAAATTTATTTTTTCTCTTCCCTTCCAGATGCCCCATGAATCCACCGTGGAGCACATGCGGTTGGACATCACGGAGGGCTTCCAAGTCAGGCAGCGGGTGAGTCCTCCTCCGCAGCCCCCCAGGACCCTCATTTTTGGGGGGCAGCAATGCAGGAACTTAGGCACACCCCAGTCCCAAAGCTTCACATGTGGCCTTCACGCCAGGTCAAAACTGGGAGTTTTTGAAGAAATTGTCGGTAAAAATGGATTAGTATAGTGTGAAATTGTGCTGGGAGTTTAAAGTTGTGTGTGTGTAATCTAGTAGTGAAAGAGGTTAAATGCATAGAGTGGAAATGAAATGGCTAGAGTGTAAGTTTGGGAAGTTTTCGCTTTATAGCCAGACGTATGGTTTAGAGATAAGAATGGAATGTTTACTCCTGCAGCGTGCTCCGATGCAGACGGACAGAGTCTGGTGATCATCTGATCTGTCTTGTATATAGTTGTAAATAATCAATAAAGTTTGAGCTGCTTAAATAATCTGAAATAAGGAGTCATGGAGCATATTTTATTCCATGTGTTCTGAGCATACAGCCAGATCGTCGGAGAGGGAATTGAGAAGGTGATTTGTCTCAATCAACCGATAGAAATGGCTGCTAAGAGTGTCCCATTTACTTGCAGTGTTTTGCCACTTCATCACATTGACTAAATTCCACTGAGTTCTACACTGAAAATTTTGGACGCCCCTGTTCCCATCACATTAGTTTGGCCTCAAGCGTAGGAGAGAGCATTCTTTGCGTAATTTTAAGCGTGGAGGCCAGCAGTCTTTTACAACATTTCAGGAGGTGGTGAGGAAATGGATTTTTTGAAATCATCTGGAATTTTGGCCTTTCCTGTAATGTAATGAGTCCCCTTGGGGAGATAGGGCGGAATACAAATAAAGATTATTATTATTATTATTATGGCATTTGTTGCTCACAGTTTAAAATGTGGGAGGGGAAGTTGTGGAAGTATCCAGATTTTGGGAGTATGAAGCTGGATTATATGGCAATGTAGATGCCTCCCCCCTTATCAGAGCCAAGTGGGAATAGTGCAATTGGCCACCTTAATTAGCACTGAATAGCCTTGCAGCTTCAAAGCCTGGCTGCAATTATGCAATGATGCAAGCATTCCCTAGTAATTTGTTTGTATGATTATTAAAGTATTATACAGTGTATATGACCTTTTAAAAAAAAAGCAAAGGCAGTGTTCCAATTCTGTCGGCACATATTACATCCCAGTATTGACAAGTGTCTATTTTTTTTTCTTCCTCCGGCAGGATCTCCAAAGTGTTTCCCAAGAGGCCAACCACTGTGAAGAGCAAGAGAATTGAACCTCCCCTCCCAACAATTATCCTGTCAATAACATGCCTGAGATGATGGAGACGTGGGCTTCGCAGAGAGGGAGGAGGTGGTGGCGGAAAGGCAAGGGGCTGCAGGAAAACTCCCCTTCCCCAAATGTCTTCCTAGAGGCTGCCCCGAGGGCGAAGCTCCCCTCGCTCTGTTCCCGCACTCGGCCCTTCCTCCCCAAGGCCTGCCTCACATTGTATTTGCTTCCGAGGAAACCTGCCCTGCAAAGAAGCAAGAATAAAGATTTCTGCCATCCTCTCTCTTGCTGTTAAGAATTCGAGAAACCCCCCTGTCAACAAGAGCTTGCGGATGGGCCCTTAAATATTGGATCATGGCCAGTGTTTTCAGAGTGTTCTTTGATTGTAGGTGAACTATAAATCCCAGCAACTACATCTCCCAAATGACAAAATCAACCCCCCCCCCTCCCAACCCCACCAGTATTCAAATGTGGGCGTATCAAGTATTTGGTCCAGTGAATGAAAATACATCCTGCATATCAAATATTTACATTACGATTCACAACAGTAGCAAAACAATTATGAAGTAGCGACAAAAATAATTTTATGGCAGGGGGTCCCAGACTCGGCCTGGTGAGCGAGCAAGTGAAAATGGCAAAGGCAAAATGGCAAAAATGGCACCTGGGCATGCAAAATGGCAAAAATGGCACCTGGGCATGCCTCCTCTTGGCTTTGGTCTGGGCCCGCTCGCCTTCGGGGCCTGTGGCCAGGCCCACACCTATAGCAGGCATCCTCAGAGGTTGTGAGGTCTGTTGGAAGCTAGGGAAGTGGGATTTATATATCTGTGGAAAGTCCAGGGTGGGAGAAAGAGCTCTTGTCTGTTTGAGGCTAGTGTGAATGTTGCAATTGGCCAGCTTGATTAGCATTTAATGGCCTTGCAGATCCCAAATCTGGCTGCTTCCTCCCTGGAGGCATCCTTGGTTGGGTGGTGTTAGCTGGCCCTGATTGCTTCCTGTCTGGAATTCCCCTGTTTTCAGAGTGTTGTTCTTTATTTAGGCTTTTCCTTAATCCCTCCTTATTATCCAACATTTCCGCTTATCCAACACTCATTTTTCAGTGATTGGTTTTGGGGGGCGGGCGCCAAAATTCGGTTCGCCTACACTTGAAAATTACTTTGGGCCGGCCCTGGTTGGATAATACGGTGTATCTGATGAGCGGAACTCTACTGTAATAATAATAATATTTTATTTGTACCTTGCCACCATCTCCCAGAGGGATTCAGGGCGGCTCACAGAGCACTCAAGATACAACATGCAAAATACACAAAGTGCAGAAACAAAATGTAGCAGTAAACGGCCAACGTAACACCACAATTTCATAATACCCCCTGATTTGATCAGCCCAATTTCATGTGAGGTTTGTACTAGTGATAGTTTCCACCATGTGGCCCTGGTTGTTGCAAAGTTTCTCTCTGAAGTAGCCGGGATAAGACAACTTCCTGTATTAAACCCAGGCTGAAACTTGCCTTGTATAGATTTGCAGTGTTTTTTCCTTGTTTGTATGCATTTAGCATTGAACTCATCCTGTTCTTAAGTGGGCCTCATCAGTTTAGGAATCTGCTGTGCACTTTTCCTCCTTGTAATAAAGGCTGATTGATTGGGTTGCTGATGTGGGCGATACGTCGGGAGACAATGCTTCTGGAACATGGCCAGACAGCACGGAAAACTCACAGCAACCCAGGGATTCTGGCCATGAAAGTTTTTGACAACACACCGATTGATGGATTGAAGAATAAAGACGGACATGTTTCCAAAAGGGCTTCAGAGAACAATGCTGTGGGTCCAGTCTTGTTTACAAAGAAAGAGAAAGAAGGAGGCTGGGAGGAAAGGAGGTGGTGTGAACACTCCTCAACGTGGCAATGATGCTTTCGTCGTGGCCGGGGTGGCATTGTGCCCACAGGTGGCCCGTCCAGTCACAAAGTCGGCCACTCTCACCGCTCTGGGCAGAGCTGTGTTGCTGCGGAAGAGGAATTGGCTCCCGTGGTCTGCGGCCACGATTTCCTCCAGGGAGGAGACGACAGGGTCGTGGTCCCTCAGCATCTGTGGGTAGGAAGCGGTGGCGCCTTCAATGCGCAGGGACCGTCGCACGGGGGTCAGGAGTCTCACCTCTGGCCAAGGGCTTCGCTTGCTGGACCTGGAAGGCAGAGAGCGGAGAAGTCCATCCCTTCCTTTCTCTCTCACACACTCCTTTCTTCTTTCCTCTCTCTCTCTCTCCCTCCCTCCGGTTGTCAGAAATATTAAATATTAACTAGATATTTTTAATTACAAAAATGTGAGTCAAGCACTGAAAGGGTTAAAAAAGCTAGTGTCGTCCTGAGGAGTATGAGGTAGAACTCAAGTGTGTGAGAGAATGCCTCAGTGTGAGGTAGGCCTCAGCGTGAAGCTTCGGTGAAAAAAGCCCCAGGTTGAAGTTCCTCATGTGTGAAGCTCCTGTGTAAGTTTGGTGTGAGAGGAGGCTCTGTGAAAGCGAAACTGTTTTATTTGCATGAGAAAGAAGCCCAGCGTGGAAGCAAGGAAGTACAGTAGAGTCTCAAGTATTCAACATAACGGGTCGGCAGAACGCTGAATAAGCGAATATGTTGGATAATAAGGAGAGGTTAAGGAGAAGCCTATTAAACACCAAATTAGGTTATGATTTTACAGATTAAGCACCCAAACATCATGTTATACAACGAATTTGACAGAAAAAGTAGTTCAATATGCAGTAATGCTATGTAGTAATTACTGTATTTACAAATGTAGCACCAAAATATCATGATGTATTGAAAACATTGACTACAAAATTGCCTTGGATAATCCAGAACGTTGGATAAGTGAATGTTGGATAAGTGAGACTCTACTGTATAAAGAACTTTGTGTTGTGGAAATCTTGTTTTTGTAATTACTGCAACTATATAATTTTGCTATAACAAAAAGTCTCCAAAGCACGAGATAACATTGGTCTGTGTTTTTGTTCTTTCTATCACTTTTGGCTACTGGTGCTGGGTGATGCTGCAGTTAATAAGTTACTCTGCTGTACGTTTATGGGAAGGGTCTTTTGTTAATAGGCCTACTCAGCCAACATAGGTGGCCAGTCAGGAAGGCAGCCAAGGGCACTGAGTGGGGAGATGGCTTCTCATTGGGGAAAGAGGGGAGCAAAGGGCAAGGTCTGTGTGTATGGGGGTCTCACCTGGGCAGGGAAAGGATCTGGAGCTTGATGGCCGAGCAGGGCTTAGCCCACGGTGGGCTTTGCTGAGGAGTCTGGGGAGGGTCCACATCTTCCTCTGGAACAGGGCTGGCTGCAGGGGTCGAAGGGAAACACACTCCAGAAGGGCTCACAGGCTCCGGGTCTCTCGTGCAAAGGGATCCCATGGCACGCTCACCCCTGGACGGTGCCTTGACATTCTTCAAAATACCCGTGACAGCATCTCGCAGCTCCTGCAGCGGCTGCAACAAGAGGAAGAATGAGAAACTACTCCTTCGTAGCTACAGGTTGGGCAGGTGTGGATGCGGGTGCAGCTGCGGCTGGGTTCATCCTCACCATTTTGCTACATTACAATTGATTGGCTTTGCAGCGTTTACAAAAAAACTCTAAAATAAAGAACAACACTCAGAAAACAGGGGAATTCCAGACAGGAAACAATTCCCTCAGGCAGAAAGCAGCCAGGCATTGAAGCTGCAATGCTATTCAATGCTAATCAAGGGGGCCAGTTGCAACATTCATATTTGTATCCAATAGACAAGAATTCTTTCTCCCACCCTGGATATATAAACCCCACTTGCCTAGTTTCCAACAGACCTCACAACCTCTGAGGATGCCTGCCATTGATGTGGGTGAAACGTCAGGAGAGAATGCTTCTGGAACATGGCCAGACAGCCCAGAAAACCCACATCAACCTAGAGAGCTACTGTATATACTTGAGTATAAGCCTAGTTTTTCAGCCCTTTTTTAGGACTGAAAAAAACCTTCCTCGGCTTATGCTCGGGTGAGGGTCCTGGTGGGCTTATATTCAGGTCAGCTTATACTCAAGTATATATGGTATATTAATTATTTTTCTCTATTATTATTGGTATTGTTACATTTATTATTTCACTCTATTATTATTAAAAGGATACATAAGCACATTTACATTATCTTAAATTACAGTTTGATGTAAAGATCCAAAAACATTTAAATTACTGAGGCCTCAATTAATGTAATTTTATTGGTATCTCGGCTTATACTGGAGTCAATGTTTTCCCAGTTTTTTTGTTGTAAAATTAGGTGCCTTGGCTTATACTCGAGTATAAAAGGTAAAGGTTTTCCCTGACGTTAAGTCCAGTCGTGACCGATTCTTGGGGTTGGTGCTCATCTCCATTTCTAAGCCGAAGAGCCGGCGTTGTCCGTAGACACCTCCAAGGTCATGTGGCTGGCATGACTGCATGGAGCGCCAGTGTTACCTTCCCACCGGAGCGGTACCTATTGATCTACTCACACTCTGGGGGTTGGTGCTCATCTCCATTTCTACGCCAAAGAGCCGGCGTTGTCCGTAGACACCTCCAAGGTCATGTGGCCATTGGCATGACTGCATGGAACACCGTTACCTTCCCGCCAGAGCGGTACCTATTGATCTACTCATACTCTGGGGGTTGGTGCTCATCTCCATTTCTAAACCGAAGAGCCGGCATTGTCCATAGACAACTCCAAGGTCATGTGGCCATAGGCATGACTGCATGGAGCGCCGTTACCTTCCCGACGGAGCAGTACCTATTTATCTACTCACATTTGCATGTTTTCGAATTGCTAGGTTGGCAGGAGCTGGGGCTAACAGCGGGCGCTCATTCCGCTCCCAGGATTTGAACCTGCAACCTTTCGGTCGGCAAGTCCAGCAGCTCAGTGCTTTAACACACTGTGCCACCATATATATGGTATATATTTCTTAGACAGAAATGTACAGTAGTTCTTTTCAATAAAGCTTAAGCTTGACTCTGCTCCGTGAGTTGCTGAAGCTCGTTTGCTCTGCTGCTTTGCTATTGCTCTGTCAAACTGGTATATGTTGCTGCTGCTGCTGCTCTCTGACTGCTTTTTGAGCCCCGAGGCCTCCACTCACCGTGGCCCCAGCGGAGAGGGCGGCTTCGTAGAGCCCTGCCACGTCCAAGGAGCCCCTCTGCGCCTCTAGCGTGGCTTTGCAGACCCAGAACTGGGCAAACCTCTCCACTTGCGGGATGCGGGTCAGCGCTGCGAGGATCTGCTCTTCAGGAAGGCCCTGAAGACGGAGAGAAGGAGGACGGAAGGAATCAGGGAATGGGCACAAGGAGATAAGGGGTCTTGAATAGGTGCCCACAGGGTTCCCCCAGGTGCCAGAAATGGAAAAAATGGGAACTGCCTTCACTTCTGTTTATGTATTGTCTGTCCTTGCTAACTGTATAACAGCAGTAAATGTTTGCCATTTATTTATATATTATTTATTAGTGACATTTATATCCCGCCCTTCTCACCCCGAAGGGGACTCAGGGCGGCTCACAAGTCATATGTACATACAGTATATTATATTATTCGTATAGCACAATATAAGCAATATATATTACTACTAGCTTTGCCCGGCCACGCGTTGCTGTGGCATTGTCTGGTGGTGTTGGTGAGAAATTGTTGAGGTAGTGGTAGTATTGAATGTCTGTTGTATGGTAGTCTTTATGTTTAGTATGCACACTGAAGTGGATTATATGGCAGTGTGGAGTCAAGATAATCCAGTTCAAAGCAGATAATATAAGATTCTAAATGGGTTATATAGCTGTGTGGAAGGGCCTTGAGTCTACACTGCCATATAATCCAGTTAAAATCTGATAATCTGTGGAAGAGGCCTAAGTGAGGACTAACTGTGCCTGTCCCCTGGGCTGAGTAGGTTGCTAGGAGACCAAGTGGGCGGAGCTTAGCCTTCTAACTGGCAGCAATTGGATAAAAACTATTATTCCTCTCCCTGTAATTAGGACTTTATTTTTCTTTTCTTTTTGTTGTATCAACTTAGAGCCGTGAATGATGGGTTGTGTTGTCAAATTTCGAGGTTGGGTGGCCTGTAGTTTTGTTGTTTTGTCCGCTGCCCTGATGCCATCACTCTTTTATATATATAGATTGATTTATTTTATTTATTTACAGTATTTATATTCCGCCCTTCTCACCCCGAAGGGGACTCACGGAGGATCACATTACACATATAAGGCAAACATTCAATGCCTTAACATAGAACAAAGACAGAGACAAACACGGGGCTCCGAGTTGGCCTCGAACTCATGGCCTCTTGGTCAGAGTGATTTGTTGCAGCTGGTTGCTCAACAGCCTGCATCACAGCCCGGCTATATACTATATTGTACTATACCACTATATTGTAATATTATTCGTAATATTGCATGTAATATAAATATACCATTATAATACTGTATAAATATTATTTTGTATTACATTATAATATTACAATAGAGTCTCACTTATCCAACACTCGCTTATCCAACGTTCTGGATTATCCAATGCATTTTTGTAGTCAATGTCTTCAATACATCGTGATATTTTGGTGCCAAATTTGTAAATACAGTATTTCCTACATAACATTGCTGTGTATTGAACTACATTTTCTGTCAAATTTGTTGTATAACATGATGTTTTGGGGCTTAATTTGTAAAATCATAACCTAATTTAATGTTTAATAGGCTTTTCCTTAATCTCTCCTTATTATCCAACATATTCGCTTATCCAACGTTCTGCCGGCCCGTAGTATAGCATATATGTGTTCTGTAATCCTCCCCGAATCCCCTCGGGGAGATAGAGTGGAATGTAAAGAGTGGAATGGCCATCTGTCGGGGGTGCTTTGAATGCGATTTCCTGCTTCTTGGCAGGGGGTTGGACTGGATGGCCCATGAGGTCTCTTCTAACTCTACTATTCTATGATTCTAAGTGCATATATTATAAAGTATATGACGGCTTCGTATGGGTTGAGGTAGGTGTACAATATCTAGACGAGGATATATATATAGAGGTGTACTAGTCTTCCTCTCCGTAAGCTAAACTGCATAAATGGTTTTTTTAAAAGCTTTTTAAAGGAGAGGAAAAAGGGGACGTTTTTAGTTTGAGCTTAGGATGGTGGTGGGACCGAGAGCACGGCCTCCTCTGCAGACCGCAGTGCTTGTGCTGGTTTGTATGTGGAGATGCCATTTTTTAAATAGTCTGGGCCTGAACCGGGGAAGCCCCCCACTCCGGTCACCTACCTCTTCGGCCAGCTTCCGGCACTCTGCCAAGGTGTGTGTGATCTCGTTGGCCAGGTGCTGCTCCTCCTTCTCCGCTTCCTCTTTCTCCTCCTCCTCCTCCAAGGAGCCCCAGAAGGCGAGGTTCAGGCTGGACTTTGCCTTCGGAGGCTTCGGGGCAGCGGGGCGCATGGGGGGCCTCTTGTAGGTCCTTCCTCGGGACGCCACCCAGTCCTCCAGCAGCTTCCTAAGGAGGCAGAAGAAGGTGTACCGTCACTACGAGAAGGACCCCTGCCTTGCTCCTGAGGAGACAAGGGCTCACGGGAGGCCCCGATCCCACCCCAGGGAAGCCTCACGGGTGAATATAAGCCTCTTGGGTTCCCATTTCAAGCTCTACCTGGTTGCACCTTCCCATCTCGCTCCCTCAGTACACTGATTGCACTATGTAACAAACTTTGAATTTTTTTCTGCTCCAGGTTTGAAAGTGATATTTCCTGTTTAATTTATTTATTATTTATTTACAGTATTTATATTCCGCCCTTCTTTCTCACCCCGAAGGGGACTCAGGGCGGATTACAATGAACACATATATGGCAAACATTCAATGCCAACAGACAAACAACATACATTAGACAGACTCAGAGGCATTTTTAACATTTTTCCAGCTTCACGATTCCGGCCACAGGGGGAGCTGTTGCTTCACCATCCACTAGTGGCTGTACTTCCTCATTCCTTTCCTCGTGTTTTGCTGGCAGTTTTATGATGTTGTAAATTAGTTAAATTAGCCTCCTGCATAAAGTGTACCTAAATTTCCCTAATTGACAGATGCAACTGTCTTTCGGGGCTGCATAGGTCAACAGCAAGCTGGGCTATTTAATGGTCAGGGGCTTAACCTGACCCGGGATTCGAACTCATGACCTCTCGGTTAGTAGTGATTTATTGCAGCTGGTTACTAGCCAGCTGTGCCACAGCCCAGCAGTTCTACTCTAGAAACGTCACTTTTGTGTTGAATGGGTCAAGTCACCATGGTTTTTGTGGCTGCTGCAAACTAGGTTGCATTGGTTGAGGCGCAAAGATGAGATATTGTATTGTTGAATAATAATTAATAATAGTAATAGTAGTAGTAGTAGTAATAATAGTGCATCATCCGAAAATACATCACACAGTCCTAAACGCTTGGGAAGCGTTCGACTTGTGATTTTGTGATACAAAATCCAGCATATCTATCTTGTTTGCTGTGTCATACTATGTCATTGTGTCAATAATAATAATAATAATAATAATAATAATAATAATAATGGTATAATAATAATAATAATAATGATCACACAGTCCTAAACGCTTGGGAAGCGTTCGACTTGTGATTTTGTGATACAAAATCCAGCATATCTATCTTGTTTGCTGTGTCATACTATGTCATTTTGTCAATAATAATAATAATAATAATTTATTCATATACCGCCCTATCTCAAGGGACTTAGAGTGGTTTCCAGCACACCAGGAAATATACCGTCAATTTAAAACATGTTTTTAGGCTTGACAAAACAAAACAAAAATTGTGTTACATCAGGTATGGGCATACTTGGGCCCTCCTGGTGTTTTGGACTTCAACTCCCACAATTCCTAACAGCCTACCGGCTGTTAGGAATTGTGGGAGTTGAAGTCCAAAACACCCGAAGGGCCTAAGTTTGCCCATGTGTGTGTGACACAGTGTTATTGTTGCTAAATTGCAAAGGCAACTTGCCGCACTTGCCTCCGGTCGGGAGCAGAAGGGGTCTTGAGCTCTTGGCCTGGGCCCACATCCGGGTGCTTGGGTTTGGGGGGCTCTCTCCTGCCATTTCGGAGCCCCCCAGAGGCAGGAGCTGTGTGGACGGCAGAGGTCCGGGGTCTAGGCTTTGCATTGGGGGTCCTCGGCTGTTGCCTGAAGTTGCCTTGCTTCCTCTCGGCTCCGCTTTTGGGTGCAGCCGAATGGCTCCTTGGATGGGCGGAGGGCTTCTTGCCTGGCGGGGGAGTTTGGTGCTTCTTTTTAGGATTTGCTGAGTTCAGGGAGAATGTCCCCTTACTCCCCAAATGTACAGATTGCTTGGATGCATGGCTTCCAAACGCCGGTCTGGAAACAGCCCTCTTTTGAGTCGGTCGGACTGCGGTCACTCCAACAACGGCATTCTCTTTCCCATCCTCTGCCTTCTGTTTTCCTTTGTTGTGGTCATTCCTGAGTGGCTTCTCAGGGTGGGTTTGGGAGGGGGGCTCCCGGGGAAAGCGGGACCCAGCCGCTGGGGGCTCCTTTGTCGCAGGGCGGTGGGGCGCTCCGGGCACCGCTTTCTTGACGGGGGCCGCCTTGGGTTTGCTTGGGGCGGCTTCCCTGTGCTTCGTCCTGGCCACCTGGAAAGAAAGAACAGCCTTCAAAGAGTGTTGTCGAAGGCTTTCATGGCCGGGATCACAGGGCTGCTGTGAGTTTTCCAGGCTGCCTGGCCATGTTCCAGAAGCATTACCTCCAAACATTTCACCTGCATTTATGGCAGACATCCTCAGAGGTTGTGAGACAAGAGACAGTCAGTGCCAGCGAACACCTCCCAACAAAGTATTCACACAGGCAGGAAGCAGGCAGGCTTTGAAGCTGCAAGGCTATTCAATGCTAATCAAGCTGGCTAATTGAAATATTTACTATTTATTTTATTTACTACCCTGTTTCCCCGAAAATAAGACATCCCCGAAAAATAAGACCTAGTAGAAATTTTGCTGAATTGCTAAATATAAGGCCTCCCCCGAAAGTAAGACCTAGCAATGTTTTTGTTTGGAAGCATGCCCAGCGCCTGCCAAACAGAACACCAGAGCATTTAGGATTGATAAATGTACATACCAGTTGTACATGGAAATAATGGTAGTCACAAGAAATTCTTGATAGGATTCACAGTTTGTCTGGTTATGCTGGTTTGTGATGACAACTACTGTACAGTATATAATAAATGTTCATTTTTTTGTTCAACAATAAATGTGAATTCTTCTTCATGGAAAAATAAGACATCCCCTAAAAATAAGACCTAGCACATCTTTGGGAGCAAAAATTAATATAAGACACTGTCTTATTTTCAGGGAAACACGGTACATTTATATTCTGACTTGCTCCCAAGAGACAAGAATTCTTTCTTTCTCCCACCCTGACGTTTCACCCACATCGATGGCAGGCATCCTCAGAGGTTGTGAGGTATCTATGCCTGCCATAGATGTGGGTTTCCTCCTTTCTGGTTCCTCCTTTCTGTTGAAGTTGTCCACATGCTACAGACTACACAGAGAAGCCACTGAAAACCACAAACATGTGGATAATTTCAACAGAAAGGAGGAGACCATGAAAATGAACACAATCTGGCTGCCGGTATTAAAAAAAACTCCAAAATCAGAACAGTAAATATTAAGGAGCAGCACTCTGAAAACAGAAGAATTCCAAACAGGAATCAATCAGGGGCAGCTAACGACTCTGAACAAAGGATTCCCCCAGGCCAGGAGGTGAAGCTGGGAAGGCCATTTAATGCGAATTTGAGGTGATTAATTACAACATTCACACTGGCCTCCAACAGACAAGAGTTCTCTCCCCCCCCCCCCCCCCAGAGATATATAAACCTTCCTTGCTTAGTTTCTCCATATACCTCACAACCTCTGAGGATGCCTGCCATAGATGTGGGTGAAACGTCAGGAGAGAATGCTTCTGGAACATGACCAGACAGCCCGGAAAACATACAACAACCCAGCCTTCAGAGAAACCATGCGGCTCAGGAGCCTGAACACAACCTCGTCTCCCTCCCTCCAGACTCTGGTGTCCCCAAAATAAGGGAAGAACCCCGCCCCCCAAAAAAACCCACAATAGCATTCCTTGGGGTCCACTTACCGAGTCCGGTCTGGAGGGAGCCAAGGCCTGCCCATTGGTCCTGTCCTTCAAGTAGGGCCTATTTGGGGGAAGAAAGGATTCTGAGATCCAGGTACCCCATTAAAAATAGCAACCTTTTTCAAGCCTCTACTAGTTATTTGTTATGTACAGTAGAGTCTCACTTATCCAACACTCTGGATTATCCGACACAGTCTGCCACCCGCCTGGATCCACAGCTGTTTCTCTTGGCAGCAAGGACTGAACTCTTTATGGATTTAATTTCCAACAAAGTTGTTACTGTAAATTCATTTTATGCAATTCTACTTTTATTTGTAGTCAGTTTGTTAGTAGCCAAAGTTTTTGGAGTCAATTCATAAATACAGTAATTACTACATAACTTTACTGTGTATTGAACTGCTTTTACTATCAATGTGTTGTAAAACATGATGTTTTGGTGCTTAATTTGTAAAATCATGTAATTTGACATTTAATAAGCTTTTCCTTAATCTCTCCTTATTATACAAGATATTCGCTTATCCAAGGTTCTGCTGTATTACAGACTCTACTGTAATAATATTATAATGTAATACCATATAATAACATTAATACAGTATTATAATTGTGTATTATATATTACATGTTTTTAATATTACTAATAATATTGCAGTATAATGATATAGTATTATGATACCACAATATATTTAATACACTCCTAGTATATTATACTATTAGCGTCATATAAGATACTGTACTACTGTATATCATATCATAATACAGTAGAGTCTCACTTATCCAACACTCGCTTATCCAACGTTCTGGATTATCCAGAGCATTTTTGTAGTCAGTTTTCAATACATTGTGATATTTTGGTGCTAAATTCATAAATACAGTAATTACTACATAACTTTACTGTGTATTGAACTGCTTTTTCTGTCAAATTTGTTGTATAATATGATGTTTTGGTGCTTAATTTGTAAAATCATAACCTAATTTGATGTTTAATAGGCTTTTCCTTAATTCCTCCTTATTATCCAAGATATTTGCTTATCCAAGGTTCTGCCGGCCCGTTTAGCTTGGATAAGTGAGACTCTACTGTAGTAAAATATAGTAATATAGAATGTTTATAATGTGCTATGCTAATAATATAATATATTGTATGTACATATAACTTGTAAGCTGCCTTGAGTCCCCTTCAGGGTGAGCAGGGCGGGATATAAATGTTGCTAATAAATAAAAAAGAAAAAAGAAATTATTGATATCATATGTCTATACAATGTATTATATTATTAGCATTGCACTATTATTATTATTATTATTATTATTATTATTATTATTATTATTATTAACATTTATATCCTGCTCTTCTCACCCTGAAGGGGACTCAGGGCGGCTTATAAGTTATATGTACATAAAATATATTATTAGTGTAGCACAATATAAGCACTATATAAACATTACATATTATTATATTGTACTATATGACTATATTGCAATATTATTAGTAATAGTAATGTAATATAAATATACAATTATAATAGTGTATTACATTGTATTACATCATATTATCTATATTATATGTATATCCAATATATTATAATATTAGTATAGTATAATACGAGTATTATATATTATTATATTAGTAGTTTTACATGTAATCTATAATATGTTATTATATTGTGCTATATTATGATACCACAATGTATTTAATACACTCCTAGTATATTGCACTATTAGCATTATATAAGAGACTGTACTATATCGTATCATAATATATCTATATATATAAAATGATAAAGTTGTTTGCGCAGTGACTATAACAACAAAACTAAACATCCCAGAAATACAAAATTTGGCAACACAATGCAAAAGGCTTGCCTCCAGGTTACAACAACACAACCACACCACAAAACCACAATCCGGACCCACAAAACTCACAACAACGCATCATGCGATAACAACACAACTAAACGCCCCAGAAATACAAAACTTGGCAACACAATGCAAATGCCTTGCCTCCCAGTTGTAACAACACAACCACACCACAAAACCACACAGGACCCACAAAACTCACAACAACGCATTGTGACTATAACAACACAACTAAACGCCCCAGAAATACGAAACTTGGCAACACAACACAAAAGCCTTCCCTCCAGGTTGTAACAACACAACCACACCACAAAACCACAATCCGGACCCATAAAACTCACAACAACGCATCGTGACTATAACAACACAACTAAACACCCCAGAAATACGAAACTTGGCACACAACTAAACACCCCAGAAATATAAAACTTGACAACACAACACAAAAGCCTTGCCTCCCGGTTGTAACAACACAACTACACCACAAAACCACAATCTGGACCCACAAAACTCACAACAACGCATCGTGACTATAACAAATACAAAATTTGACAACACAACTCATCCACCTCCCCAATCACTACATTCACACTTGGCCTCCAAAAAAACAATTACAATAATAACAATGACAACAACAACAATAAGAATCTACACCATCACAGGCAAGAAGCAGTCAGGCACTGAGGCTGAGAAGCCAATCAGTGCTACACTGGGCCTCCAAAAACGAATACAGTAGCATCTAACTTATCCAGCCTTCATGACCACTACAGCAACAACAATAATAAACACCTACACAGGCAAAAAAAAAGACTATTGTACCACAATAAGATGTAACCGCACTCAGCAGAATCAGACATCACGATTAACAACAAACCAAAGACAACAGGGGTCTCAAGCAATTATCAATCAACACAAAAATTGAAGAAGGTAACAGACATCAAATACTACTACTAATGTGAGTATAAAGAAGGGTGGAGGTCACAGCATAAATACAACGTAATGTAAACTGACCAACACCACCAGACTCAGCCACAGCAACGCGTGGCCGGGCACAGCTAGTTATATTATATATTAATATATTCCTCACCTGCCACCCGCCGGCCTGGGCCTCCCTTTCTGGGCCAGGAACTCGTCCAGCTGCCGCCTCCGCTCCGCTGGGGAAGGAAGAGATCCAGGCAGGTCAGGACTCTGACGCCCATCCTCCCCAGGAAACCAATGGGAGCCATACAGGCGCTCTGCACATGCTCTGGGGCGCCCTCGCACTTACCTGCGGCGGCATTCTCCTCAGCAGAGCGGCTTGGCTTGGGCCTTTCCCTTTCTGTCTGTCTCCCTCCGAAGCGGAGGCTCCGAGACCAAGCAGACATGGCGGCAGCCGTTGCTCCTTGGCCCCGCCCCGCCAAGATTCAAATGGCCCAATCAGACACGAGGGGCGTGGTCACAGAGGGTGAAGGGAACGCCCCTCAGCAGCATCAGAGGAGAAAGGAGGCGGGGACTCATAGCTCCCTCCCAATCAGAGACGAGGGGCGGGCCATAGAGGGGGAAGGGAGCACTTGTCAGCGGCATCAGACAGAGAAGGGGCGGAGCCTCACAGCAACGTCCCAATAAGAGTCGAGGGGCGGGGCCACTCCAAGTGGAAAGGGGGCAGAGCATCTCAGGCAAGTCCCAATCAGAGGGTGAGGGGCGTGGCTACACAGGGGGAAGGGAACGCCCCTCAGCAGCATCAGATAAGAAAAGAGGCGGAGACTCATATTGACATCCCAATCAGAGGGTGAGGGGCGTGGCTACACAGGGGGAAGGGAACGCCCCTCAGCAGCATCAGATAAGAAAAGAGGCGGAGACTCATATTGACATCCCAATCAGAGGCTGGGGGCGTGGCTACACAGGGGGAAGGGAACGCCCCTCAGCAGCATCAGATAAGAAAAGAGGCGGAGACTCATATTGACATCCCAATCAGAGGCTGGGGGCGTGGCTACACAGGGGGAAGGGAACGCCCCTCAGCAGCATCAGATAAGAAAAGAGGCGGAGACTCATATTGACATCCCAATCAGAGGCTGGGGGCGTGTCAATACTGGGATGTAATATGTGCCGACAGAATTGGAACACTGCCTTTGCTTTTTTTTTAAAAGGTCATATACACTGTATAATACTTTAATAATCATACAAGCGTAGTGAAATAGAACATTTATCTGGGCAGGCAGCCTGGTTCACTGGAGGGAGCCCAGCTTGAGTACAGTATGGTGATTGGACCATATTTCTACACTAGAATAAGCATGGTGGGAAACCAAAAGGTCTGCAAACCAAAGACCTGACATATGCTAGTACCATTCATGCCATATGTGGCCATTCTCACTGTTTCTTCTGCAGTGGATTTAAAAAAAAAAAAACATCAGTAGACCAGGAAGAAACTTGCTTACTAGGACCACAGCAAAGTTGTCTGTAGAGTTATTGCCACAAAGAATGGCTTTTCATTGGGGAATGTTTCCCACAGCAGGACTCTTTTGACTCACATTACTATTAGTTTTAAGTCTTCCTGAATATAATGTTTGAATTAATATGACAAACCAGAATACATAGATGTGTTAAAATAAGTAAGTAATGAAAAATGAACAGTGTTGTGTTATGAAGAGTCATTGCTGTCAATCTAATTGAACACTGTAAACACATACATTGTAACAATTACAGATGCTGATCATGAAAATGCAATGATTGAGAATCTGCTTCTTACACTAGGTGGTCTTCCATATATTGTTGGACAGTAGCTTTCAGGAGGCCTTGTCAGTATAACCAAGGTGAGGAATCCTGGGAGTTGCAGTCCAAAAACATCTGGAGAGCTAAATGAGATCTACATGTTTTATGTCATCAGTTGAATATGCTCAGTTCTGATCAAAGCATCTATAAAATATTTCTGTTAATATTTTTCTCTATGGTAGTAACAATAAATAAAACTCTAGAAATTACCTTTCCAGATCTCAGAACTGATGTGTGGTGCCATTGGTGCAAGCATAACACAGAGTGTTGCGAGGGCATCCTCATATTCTGCACTATGGAGAATAACTCTTTGAGACGCTTGCTACAAAGGAAGAAAATAGAATAAAGGATTATTAAATATAACTGGGTTAGGACTCTTGGAGATTAGGATTCAGAAACTCATTGGTTGACCTTGGGCAAGACTCACTCTATCAGCCTATCAAAGTGACAATGGCCAATCTTCCCCGAATAAATGTTGCCAAGAATACCCTAGGATAGAGTCACCATAAGCTGGAGTTGACGTCAAAGCATATAACCATACAACAAGATGGTCATTTCTATCAGAAAAACATGGGGCTAAAAAGTTCAAAACTCGCACTGCTTATAGAGGATGTAGTGCAGGGGACTTTTCTTAAACACTTGGCAAAACCTTGAGACTCGAGCCAGTTATTGGGATTCTGAACAGAATCCCAAGAATGTGCATGATGATAATTTTATTAGATTAGGGCCTGAAAAGCATACTGCAAACTCAAATTTACTGTTGCAATACTAATTGAAGTCATAAGTCTTTTGAAAAATGAAAGAGATAAGCTAGACAAGATGGATAACCCTGGCCAAGGCTTGTGTTTTGCTTGGTTACTCTGTCAGCATTTCACCTCTGTTCTAGATAAAGATTTTGAGTTAGCAAAAGATACAGGAATGGAGTCTGGAAGAGTTTCATAAGGTTTAAAACTGAGGGACTGATTAGACAGTGGTATAAGGTAATTAACTTTTATATCAGAACAAACATTTAGGTGTTGGGGGCTGATTCTATAGTACATTTAAATCCTGACCTTCCTCAAAGTGTATCTCAAAGTGGTATCCCACTATTCTATTTTAGTCCCTGTGATGTAACTGAAGCTAAAAAGGCGTAACCACCCAAGGTCAGGCAAAAAACATAATGATTTTGCATGATGATCAGAACCTGGCTCTCACCAGTCTAGCCTACTGCTATGACCACAGCATTATCCTAGCTCTCCCAGAACGGCATTACAGTCACAATATTCTTTTCTGTAACAGTAACATGATTTCACATCTCCACTTGATCAACTGTAGTGAATTCCTATAGGAGAAAAGTTTCACCTCTGGGGACTTTAAAACATCTGGATAGCTATGCTACAATGAAGTATTTGTACACCAAAGAGGATGCAGCCAACAAAGAACAAATGATCATTTAAAAATGGTGGGAACACCATCTCACAATGAATAGACCCAGTGGTGTTCAGCATTAAGAGGAAACAAAACAAAATAGTTTAGATGTATGTTGTCAAGTGTTAAATGCTGTGGAAAGAGGCAACTTCTAAATAACATAGAAGAGTAAAAGATTGATGAGGGTGCCACAAGTAACTCTACAAGGACTTACAAACTGCATATGCACGTGCATTAACACATAAACACAGAGTAAGCAATTTTCAGGCCAAGAAAAAGCTAATTTTAAAGTGTTAAAAATGGCTGGAAAGGACAGATTCTTTGGTCATTCAGAAATAAAACAAACAATATTCATTCAAATGACTGTGAAACTCCTGATGCTGCATTTTACACAATTGCTAAAAGCAGCTCATCTTTGGTCAGTCTCTAGTCCAACATCATTTACAGACCTACATGTTGCTGTTCTACAAACTTGGAAAATGCAATGTTCCCAAAATGTTAACTCAAAAGAAGGCATGGAGGTGGCAGACAATAAAAAGAAGACAGATAAGCATTTACTGCACTTATATCTCCCCGCATGAGAAGCAAAGTTTTATTTGCAGGTTAAGGGCTTTGCCAGAAATCAAACCAATGTGCTCTGCTCCCATTTAAAAAACATCTGAAAATGAGTCACTGGCAGCACTCATCATGAAACATCTATTATCAGTGATTCCCTCTGCAATTGTTGATAGGAAAAGTATTTTTTAAAGAGAAATAAGAAAAAGCTTCATTTTTAATGAAGTGAAACTCTTTCGGTTTGTTCTAATTTTAATTTGCATACTTCCTGGTTTCAGACAAGAGTAAAAATGGATATTCTGAAATGCTGGTGAACATTTGTTTCACCATG
Source organism: Anolis carolinensis (assembly GCF_035594765.1). NCBI lineage: Eukaryota > Metazoa > Chordata > Lepidosauria > Squamata > Anolidae > Anolis > Anolis carolinensis. Next base: position 40,596 of record NW_026943923.1, read on the forward strand.
CTCCCAATATACACTTAGGTTTTATTCTATACTAAACAGTTTGCTAAGGATGTGAGCAGCAGTCCTGCAAGTTAAAAAGTTGCCATTACACTGTCCCCAAAGACACCTGTAGTTTCTATATATTCTTTCAACATGTATAAATCACAATAATAATACTGATAAAATTTCATTTAGTAACTGCCTTGAAGCACTACAATTAATGCTCAATTATATTCAACAGGCAAACAGACAAATTAAGTCCAAAATTAGGTCATTATCTGACTTTTTTTTAACATATTACATCCTAATCCTGTTTATGATGTTAACAGAGATTATTTATATTCAACATTCTATTGTATTAATATAGTAATTAAAACAAGATTAATTCCAATTGTGCAAAGATTGATATCGGATTCTCAAATCAATGGTAACTGCAACTGAGTACAATTATTTCACAAAAAAGCACATTCTAAATCTTGCAGAAGTCACAGCGCATTCCATGATAAATACACTTTCCTGCTGGCTTTCTTGTGCATGCATAGAGCTTTAAAATGTTTTACTGTAAGTATACTTACTGACAATGCATTACTGAGACTCATCAGTTGAGAAATTGCAGCATTAAACAAATAATCTTCCAAGAAGTATTCAGTCACCTAATCACACAAAAGCAACATTTTTCTTTGTTAAATCACAGAGTTATCTATCTTTGCTATAGCAATAAATAGTGTCAGCAAGCCCTAATCTCTTCTGCTTTTCTTGAAAAGATTTCTAGGTCTTGGTTTATTAAAACAGGCTAAGAAGGGAATAAAATAATAATAAACAGTTGAACAAGAGCATGAAACTATTTGATTTCAATAAATATTCAGAAGAAAGGGCCAAATGTGGCTCCAGAGACTAAAGGAAGTAGAAGCTCAACAAGATGTGGAGAACCTTGCTTGTGCTGGTCTCCAGGATTGCTGAATCTTAACAGCTTAATAGTTTTCTTTTCACTGACAATGACAGAGAATGAACCTGGGGTATTCTTCATGTATGTGTTCTAACATTATGGCTCCTTCCTTGATAGAGAAATGAAGGAATTCTTGCATTACATTCCTATGTAGGCTGAATGACTACAATTAACCCTGGCCAGTTTCCAAAGAAAGGCCCCTTTTCAGAGTTTATATTGTCTTGTAAGGTAGCCATGATTTATGTTAATCAAGCATCCTTAGCTTTGGAGCAAGATAAAAACCATCAACATCTAGGAGTGTCGTAGAAATCACACAATGTTTCTTTATAACTTCTTTTAGCTTTGAAGAAGAAATGGAAATGGCTTATGGTCATCAGAACAGAACAGAGTTATATCACTTGCAAAGCAACAAATTTCATGACAGGCAACTACTCTTAACTTCCTTGAACCTTGTGCTCTCCAGACGTCTTGGAGACGTCCCGAAAACTTTGGAAATTCACCAAAAATCTGTGGATAAGCTAAATGTTCTGAAATTTGGTGGGCTAACAATGTTATCTACCATTGTAGCAAGTTTCACCCCAATAGCTTTAAAAACGAGGGAGATGGGAGCCCCTTAAGTTTTCCTAATTATAGTTATTTAATTATGCACAATTACTGTAACGAAATACAGTAGAGTCTCACTTATCCAACACTCACTTATCCAACGTTCTGGATTATCCAATGCATTTTTGTAGTCAATGTTTTCAATATATCGTGATATTTTGGTGCTAAATTCGTAAATACAGTCATTACTACATAGCATGACTGTGTATTGAACTATTTTTTCTGTAAAACTTGTTGTATAACATGATTTTTTGCTGCTTAATTTGTAAATTCATAACCTAATTTGATGTTTAATAGGCTGTTCCTTAATCTCTCCTTATTATCCAACATATTCACTTATCCAACATTCTGCCGGCCCATTCATGTTGAATAAGCGAGACTCTACTGTAGTAATGGAATTTCGTTAGTCTCGTTATAGTAATGAAATTTTAACTAAGTATACTTTAGAAACACTTTAGAAACCAAGTGCCAGCGCTCCCAGTTTTGTAATGACTTTTGAACCATTTTTTGTGGATGGCACATCCCTACTATATAGACCACTAGAGATTTTTCTTACTGTTTTAATAGTTGAATGTGCCTTATTAACTAACTTCTTACTGCTTGAATAAATCAGTTTTTTGAAAATTTATTTTTTCTCTTCCCTTCCAGATGCCCCATGAATCCACCGTGGAGCACATGCGGTTGGACATCACGGAGGGCTTCCAAGTCAGGCAGCGGGTGAGTCCTCCTCCGCAGCCCCCCAGGACCCTCATTTTTGGGGGGCAGCAATGCAGGAACTTAGGCACACCCCAGTCCCAAAGCTTCACATGTGGCCTTCACGCCAGGTCAAAACTGGGAGTTTTTGAAGAAATTGTCGGTAAAAATGGATTAGTATAGTGTGAAATTGTGCTGGGAGTTTAAAGTTGTGTGTGTGTAATCTAGTAGTGAAAGAGGTTAAATGCATAGAGTGGAAATGAAATGGCTAGAGTGTAAGTTTGGGAAGTTTTCGCTTTATAGCCAGACGTATGGTTTAGAGATAAGAATGGAATGTTTACTCCTGCAGCGTGCTCCGATGCAGACGGACAGAGTCTGGTGATCATCTGATCTGTCTTGTATATAGTTGTAAATAATCAATAAAGTTTGAGCTGCTTAAATAATCTGAAATAAGGAGTCATGGAGCATATTTTATTCCATGTGTTCTGAGCATACAGCCAGATCGTCGGAGAGGGAATTGAGAAGGTGATTTGTCTCAATCAACCGATAGAAATGGCTGCTAAGAGTGTCCCATTTACTTGCAGTGTTTTGCCACTTCATCACATTGACTAAATTCCACTGAGTTCTACACTGAAAATTTTGGACGCCCCTGTTCCCATCACATTAGTTTGGCCTCAAGCGTAGGAGAGAGCATTCTTTGCGTAATTTTAAGCGTGGAGGCCAGCAGTCTTTTACAACATTTCAGGAGGTGGTGAGGAAATGGATTTTTTGAAATCATCTGGAATTTTGGCCTTTCCTGTAATGTAATGAGTCCCCTTGGGGAGATAGGGCGGAATACAAATAAAGATTATTATTATTATTATTATGGCATTTGTTGCTCACAGTTTAAAATGTGGGAGGGGAAGTTGTGGAAGTATCCAGATTTTGGGAGTATGAAGCTGGATTATATGGCAATGTAGATGCCTCCCCCCTTATCAGAGCCAAGTGGGAATAGTGCAATTGGCCACCTTAATTAGCACTGAATAGCCTTGCAGCTTCAAAGCCTGGCTGCAATTATGCAATGATGCAAGCATTCCCTAGTAATTTGTTTGTATGATTATTAAAGTATTATACAGTGTATATGACCTTTTAAAAAAAAAGCAAAGGCAGTGTTCCAATTCTGTCGGCACATATTACATCCCAGTATTGACAAGTGTCTATTTTTT
>NW_026943924.1:0-43481 GCF_035594765.1 Anolis carolinensis
GCCTTAAACAACTTCTAAACAGGCTCAAAGGGGCAAAACGAACCCTGGACCACCATAAAGGGGCCTTAAACAACTTCTAAACAGGCCCAAAGGGGCAAAATGAACCCTGGACCACCCTAAAGGGGCCTTAAACAACTTCTAAACAGGCTCAAAGGGGCAAAACGAACCCTGGACCACCCTAAAGGGGCCTTAAACAACTTCTAAACAGGCTCAAAGGGGCAAAACGAACCCTGGACCGCCCTAAAGGGGCCTTAAACAACTTCTAAACAGGCTCAAAGGGGCAAAACGAACCCTGGACCGCCCTAAAGGGGCCTTAAACAACTTCTAAACAGGCTCAAAGGGGCAAAACGAACCCTGGACCACCTTAAAGGGGCCTTAAACAACTTCTAAACAGGCCCAAAGGGGCAAAACGAACCCTGGACCACCCTAAAGGGGCACGAAACAACTTCTAAACAGGCCCAAAGGGGCAAAACGAACCCTGGACCACCCTAATGGGGCCCCAAACAACTTCTAAACAGGCTCAAAGGGGCAAAACGAACCCTGGACCACCCTAATGGGGCCTTAAACAACTTCTCAACAGGCTCAAAGGGGCAAAACGAACCCTGGACTACCCTAAAGGGGCCTTAAACAACTTCTAAACAGGCTCAAAGGGGCAAAACGAACCCTGGACCACCCTAAAGGGGCCTTAAACAACTTCTAAACAGGCCCAAAGGGGCAAAACGAACCCTGGACCACCCTAAAGGGGCCCCAAACAACTTCTAAACAGGCTCAAAGGGGCAAAACGAACCCTGGACCACCCTAAAGGGGCCTTAAACAACTTCTAAACAGGCTCAAAGGGGCAAAACGAACCCTGGACCACCCTAAAGGGGCCTTAAACAACTTCTAAACAGGCTCAAAGGGGCAAAACGAACCCTGGACCACCCTAAAGGGGCCTTAAACAACTTCTAAACAGGCCCAAAGGGGCAAAACGAACCCTGGACCACCCTAAAGGGGCCTTAAACAACTTCTAAACAGGCTCAATGGGGCAAAACGAACCCTGGACCACCCTAAAGGGGCCTTAAACAACTTCTAAACAGGCTCAAAGGGGCAAAACGAACCCTGGACCACACTAATGGGGCCTTAAACAACTTCTAAACAGGCTCAAAGGGGCAAAACGAACCCTGGACCACCCTAAAGGGGCCTTAAACAACTTCTAAACAGGCCCAAAGGGGCAAAACGAACCCTGGACCACCCTCATGGGTCCTTAAACAACTTCTAAACAGGCTCAAAGGGGCAAAGCGAACCCTGGACCACCCTAAAGGGGCCTTAAACAACTTCTAAACAGGCTCAAAGGGGCAAAACGAACCCTGGACCACCCTAATGGGGCCTTAAACAACTTCTAAACAGGCCCAAAGGGGAAAAACGAACCCTGGACCGCCTTAAAGGGGCCTTAAACAACTTCCAAACAGGCCCAAAGGGGCAAAACGAACCCTGGACCGCCCTAAAGGGGCCTTAAACAACTTCTAAACAGGCTCAAAGGGGCAAAACGAACCCTGGACCGCCCTAAAGGGGCCTTAAACAACTTCTAAACAGGCTCAAAGGGGCAAAACGAACCCTGGACCACCCTAAAGGGGCCTTAAACAACTTCTAAACAGGCCCAAAGGGGCAAAACGAACCCTGGACCGCCCTAAAGGGGCCTTAAACAACTTCTAAACAGGCCCAAAGGGGCAAAACGAACCCTGGACCGCCCTAAAGGGGCCTTAAACAACTTCTAAAGAGGCTCAAAGGGGCAAAACGAACCCAGGACCGCCCTAAAGGGGTCTTAAACAACTTCTAAACAGGCTCAAAGGCGCAAAACGAACCCTGGACCGCCCTAAAGGGCCCTTAAACAACTTCTAAACAGGCCCAAAGGGGCAAAACGAACCCTGGACCGCCCTAAAGGGGCCTTAAACAACTTCTAAACAGGCCCAAAGGGGCAAAACGAACCCTGGACCGCCCTAAAGGGGCCTTAAACAACTTCTAAACAGGCTCAAAGGGGCAAAACGAACCCAGGACCGCCCTAAAGGGGTCTTAAACAACTTCTAAACAGGCCCAAAGGGGCAAAACGAACCCTGGACCACCCTAAAGGGGCCTTAAACAACTTCTAAACAGGCTCAAAGGGGCAAAACGAACCCTGGACCACCCTAAAGAGGCCCCGAACAACTTCTAAACAGGCTCAAAGGGGCAAAACGAACCCTGGACCACCCTAAAGGGGCCTTAAACAACTTCTAAACAGGCTCAAAGGGGCAAAACGAACCCTGGACCACTCTAAAGGGGCCTTAAACAACTTCTAAACAGGCCCAAAGGGGCAAAATGAACCCTGGACCACCCTAAAGGGGCCTTAAACAACTTCTAAACAGGCTCAAAGGGGCAAAACGAACCCTGGACCACCCTAAAGGGGTCTTAAACAACTTCTAAACAGGCCCAAAGGGGCAAAACGAACCCTGGACCACCCTAAAGGGGCCTTAAACAACTTCTAAACAGGCCCAAAGGGGCAAAACGAACCCTGGACCACCCTCATGGGTCCTTAAACAACTTCTAAACAGGCTCAAAGGGGCAAAACGAACCCTGGACCACCCTAAAGGGGCCTTAAACAACTTCTAAACAGGCTCAAAGGGGCAAAACGAACCCTGGACCACCATAAAGGGGCCTTAAACAACTTCTAAACAGGCCCAAAGGGGCAAAATGAACCCTGGACCACCCTAAAGGGGCCTTAAACAACTTCTAAACAGGCTCAAAGGGGCAAAACGAACCCTGGACCACCCTAAAGGGGCCTTAAACAACTTCTAAACAGGCTCAAAGGGGCAAAACGAACCCTGGACCGCCCTAAAGGGGCCTTAAACAACTTCTAAACAGGCTCAAAGGGGCAAAACGAACCCTGGACCGCCCTAAAGGGGCCTTAAACAACTTCTAAACAGGCTCAAAGGGGCAAAACGAACCCTGGACCACCTTAAAGGGGCCTTAAACAACTTCTAAACAGGCCCAAAGGGGCAAAACGAACCCTGGACCACCCTAAAGGGGCACGAAACAACTTCTAAACAGGCCCAAAGGGGCAAAACGAACCCTGGACCACCCTAATGGGGCCCCAAACAACTTCTAAACAGGCTCAAAGGGGCAAAACGAACCCTGGACCACCCTAATGGGGCCTTAAACAACTTCTCAACAGGCTCAAAGGGGCAAAACGAACCCTGGACTACCCTAAAGGGGCCTTAAACAACTTCTAAACAGGCTCAAAGGGGCAAAACGAACCCTGGACCACCCTAAAGGGGCCTTAAACAACTTCTAAACAGGCCCAAAGGGGCAAAACGAACCCTGGACCACCCTAAAGGGGCCCCAAACAACTTCTAAACAGGCTCAAAGGGGCAAAACGAACCCTGGACCACCCTAATGGGGCCTTAAACAACTTCTAAACAGGCTCAAAGGGGCAAAACGAACCCTGAACCACCCTAAAGGGGCCCCAAACAACTTCTAAACAGGCCCAAAGGGGCAAAACGAACCCTGGTCCACCCTAAAGGGGCCTTAAACAACTTCTAAACAGGCTCAAAGGGGCAAAACGAACCCTGGACCACCCTAAAGGGGCCTTAAACAACTTCTAAACAGGCTCAAAGGGGCAAAACGAACCCTGGACCACCCTAAAGGGGCCTTAAACAACTTCTAAACAGGCTCAATGGGGCAAAACGAACCCTGGACCACCCTAAAGGGGCCTTAAACAACTTCTAAACAGGCTCAAAGGGGCAAAACGAACCCTGGACCACACTAATGGGGCCTTAAACAACTTCTAAACAGGCTCAAAGGGGCAAAACGAACCCTGGACCACCCTAAAGGGGCCTTAAACAACTTCTAAACAGGCCCAAAGGGGCAAAACGAACCCTGGACCACCCTCATGGGTCCTTAAACAACTTCTAAACAGGCTCAAAGGGGCAAAACGAACCCTGGACCACCCTAAAGGGGCCTTAAACAACTTCTAAACAGGCCCAAAGGGGCAAAACGAACCCTGGACCACCCCTCATGGGTCCTTAAACAACTTCTAAACAGGCTCAAAGGGGCAAAGCGAACCCTGGACCACCCTAAAGGGGCCTTAAACAACTTCTAAACAGGCTCAAAGGGGCAAAACGAACCCTGGACCACCCTAATGGGGCCTTAAACAACTTCTAAACAGGCCCAAAGGGGAAAAACGAACCCTGGACCGCCTTAAAGGGGCCTTAAACAACTTCCAAACAGGCCCAAAGGGGCAAAACGAACCCTGGACCGCCCTAAAGGGGCCTTAAACAACTTCTAAACAGGCTCAAAGGGGCAAAACGAACCCTGGACCGCCCTAAAGGGGCCTTAAACAACTTCTAAACAGGCTCAAAGGGGCAAAACGAACCCTGGACCACCCTAAAGGGGCCTTAAACAACTTCTAAACAGGCCCAAAGGGGCAAAACGAACCCTGGACCGCCCTAAAGGGGCCTTAAACAACTTCTAAACAGGCCCAAAGGGGCAAAACGAACCCTGGACCGCCCTAAAGGGGCCTTAAACAACTTCTAAACAGGCTCAAAGGGGCAAAACGAACCCAGGACCGCCCTAAAGGGGTCTTAAACAACTTCTAAACAGGCTCAAAGGCGCAAAACGAACCCTGGACCGCCCTAAAGGGCCCTTAAACAACTTCTAAACAGGCCCAAAGGGGCAAAACGAACCCTGGACCGCCCTAAAGGGGCCTTAAACAACTTCTAAACAGGCCCAAAGGGGCAAAACGAACCCTGGACCGCCCTAAAGGGGCCTTAAACAACTTCTAAACAGGCTCAAAGGGGCAAAACGAACCCAGGACCGCCCTAAAGGGGTCTTAAACAACTTCTAAACAGGCCCAAAGGGGCAAAACGAACCCTGGACCACCCTAAAGGGGCCTTAAACAACTTCTAAACAGGCTCAAAGGGGCAAAACGAACCCTGGACCACCCTAAAGGGGCCTTAAACAACTTCTAAACAGGCTCAAAGGGGCAAAACGAACCCTGGACCCCCCTAAAGAGGCCCCGAACAACTTCTAAACAGGCTCAAAGGGGCAAAACGAACCCTGGACCACCCTAAAGGGGCCTTAAACAACTTCTAAACAGGCTCAAAGGGGCAAAACGAACCCTGGACCACTCTAAAGGGGCCTTAAACAACTTCTAAACAGGCCCAAAGGGGCAAAATGAACCCTGGGACCACCCTAAAGGGGCCTTAAACAACTTCTAAACAGGCTCAAAGGGGCAAAACGAACCCTGGACCACCCTAAAGGGGTCTTAAACAACTTCTAAACAGGCCCAAAGGGGCAAAACGAACCCTGGACCACCCTAAAGGGGCCTTAAACAACTTCTAAACAGGCCCAAAGGGGCAAAACGAACCCTGGACCACCCTCATGGGTCCTTAAACAACTTCTAAACAGGCTCAAAGGGGCAAAACGAACCCTGGACCACCCTAAAGGGGCCTTAAACAACTTCTAAACAGGCTCAAAGGGGCAAAACGAACCCTGGACCACCATAAAGGGGCCTTAAACAACTTCTAAACAGGCCCAAAGGGGCAAAATGAACCCTGGACCACCCTAAAGGGGCCTTAAACAACTTCTAAACAGGCTCAAAGGGGCAAAACGAACCCTGGACCACCCTAAAGGGGCCTTAAACAACTTCTAAACAGGCTCAAAGGGGCAAAACGAACCCTGGACCGCCCTAAAGGGGCCTTAAACAACTTCTAAACAGGCTCAAAGGGGCAAAACGAACCCTGGACCGCCCTAAAGGGGCCTTAAACAACTTCTAAACAGGCTCAAAGGGGCAAAACGAACCCTGGACCACCTTAAAGGGGCCTTAAACAACTTCTAAACAGGCCCAAAGGGGCAAAACGAACCCTGGACCACCCTAAAGGGGCACGAAACAACTTCTAAACAGGCCCAAAGGGGCAAAACGAACCCTGGACCACCCTAATGGGGCCCCAAACAACTTCTAAACAGGCTCAAAGGGGCAAAACGAACCCTGGACCACCCTAATGGGGCCTTAAACAACTTCTCAACAGGCTCAAAGGGGCAAAACGAACCCTGGACCACCCTAAAGGGGCCTTAAACAACTTCTAAACAGGCTCAAAGGGGCAAAACGAACCCTGGACCATCCTAAAGGGGCCTTAAACAACTTCTAAACAGGCTCAAAGGGGCAAAACGAACCCTGGACCACCATAAAGGGGCCTTAAACAACTTCTAAACAGGCCCAAAGGGGCAAAATGAACCCTGGACCACCCTAAAGGGGCCTTAAACAACTTCTAAACAGGCTCAAAGGGGCAAAACGAACCCTGGACCACCCTAAAGGGGTCTTAAACAACTTCTAAACAGGCCCAAAGGGGCAAAACGAACCCTGGACCACCCTAAAGGGGCCTTAAACAACTTCTAAACAGGCTCAAAGGGGCAAAACGAACCGTGGACCACCCTAAGGGGGCCTTAAACAACTTCTAAACAGGCCCAAAGGGGCAAAACGAACCCTGGACCACCCTAATGGGGCCCCAAACAACTTCTAAACAGGCTCAAAGGGGCAAAACGAACCCTGGACCACCCTAATGGGGCCTTAAACAACTTCTCAACAGGCTCAAAGGGGCAAAACGAACCCTGGACTACCCTAAAGGGGCCTTAAACAACTTCTAAACAGGCTCAAAGGGGCAAAACGAACCCTGGACCACCCTAAAGGGGCCTTAAACAACTTCTAAACAGGCCCAAAGGGGCAAAACGAACCCTGGACCACCCTAAAGGGGCCCCAAACAACTTCTAAACAGGCTCAAAGGGGCAAAACGAACCCTGGACCACCCTAAAGGGGCCTTAAACAACTTCTAAACAGGCTCAAAGGGGCAAAACGAACCCTGAACCACCCTAAAGGGGCCCCAAACAACTTCTAAACAGGCCCAAAGGGGCAAAACGAACCCTGGTCCACCCTAAAGGGGCCTTAAACAACTTCTAAACAGGCTCAAAGGGGCAAAACGAACCCTGGACCACCCTAAAGGGGCCTTAAACAACTTCTAAACAGGCTCAAAGGGGCAAAACGAACCCTGGACCACCCTAAAGGGGCCTTAAACAACTTCTAAACAGGCTCAAAGGGGCAAAACGAACCCTGGACCACCCTAAAGGGGCCTTAAACAACTTCTAAACAGGCTCAATGGGGCAAAACGAACCCTGGACCACCCTAAAGGGGCCTTAAACAACTTCTAAACAGGCTCAAAGGGGCAAAACGAACCCTGGACCACACTAATGGGGCCTTAAACAACTTCTAAACAGGCTCAAAGGGGCAAAACGAACCCTGGACCACCCTAAAGGGGCCTTAAACAACTTCTAAACAGGCCCAAAGGGGCAAAACGAACCCTGGACCACCCTCATGGGTCCTTAAACAACTTCTAAACAGGCTCAAAGGGGCAAAACGAACCCTGGACCACCCTAAAGGGGCCTTAAACAACTTCTAAACAGGCTCAAAGGGGCAAAACGAACCCTGGACCACCCTAATGGGGCCTTAAACAACTTCTAAACAGGCCCAAAGGGGCAAAACGAACCCTGGACCACCCTAAAGGGGCCTTAAACAACTTCTAAACAGGCTCAAAGGGGCAAAACGAACCCTGGACCACCCTAAAGGGCCCTTAAACAACTTCTAAACAGGCCCAAAGGGGCAAAACGAACCCTGGACCGCCCTAAAGAGGCCTTAAACAACTTCTAAACAGGCCCAAAGGGGCAAAACGAACCCTGGACCGCCCTAAAGGGGCCTTAAACAACTTCTAAACAGGCTCAAAGGGGCAAAACGAACCCAGGACCGCCCTAAAGGGGTCTTAAACAACTTCTAAACAGGCCCAAAGGGGCAAAACGAACCCTGGACCACCCTAAAGGGGCCTTAAACAACTTCTAAACAGGCTCAAAGGGGCAAAACGAACCCTGGACCACCCTAAAGGGGCCTTAAACAACTTCTAAACAGGCTCAAAGGGGCAAAATGAACCCTGGACCACCCTAAAGAGGCCCCGAACAACTTCTAAACAGGCTCAAAGGGGCAAAACGAACCCTGGACCACCCTAAAGGGGCCTTAAACAACTTCTAAACAGGCTCAAAGGGGCAAAACGAACCCTGGACCACCATAAAGGGGCCTTAAACAACTTCTAAACAGGCCCAAAGGGGCAAAACGAACCCTGGACCACCCTAAAGGGGCCTTAAACAACTTCTAAACAGGCTCAAAGGGGCAAAACGAACCCTGGACCATCCTAAAGGGGCCTTAAACAACTTCTAAACAGGCTCAAAGGGGCAAAACGAACCCTGGACCACCATAAAGGGGCCTTAAACAACTTCTAAACAGGCCCAAAGGGGCAAAATGAACCCTGGACCACCCTAAAGGGGCCTTAAACAACTTCTAAACAGGCTCAAAGGGGCAAAACGAACCCTGGACCACCCTAAAGGGGTCTTAAACAACTTCTAAACAGGCCCAAAGGGGCAAAACGAACCCTGGACCACCCTAAAGGGGCCTTAAACAACTTCTAAACAGGCTCAAAGGGGCAAAACGAACCGTGGACCACCCTAAGGGGGCCTTAAACAACTTCTAAACAGGCCCAAAGGGGCAAAACGAACCCTGGACCACCCTAATGGGGCCCCAAACAACTTCTAAACAGGCTCAAAGGGGCAAAACGAACCCTGGACCACCCTAATGGGGCCTTAAACAACTTCTCAACAGGCTCAAAGGGGCAAAACGAACCCTGGACTACCCTAAAGGGGCCTTAAACAACTTCTAAACAGGCTCAAAGGGGCAAAACGAACCCTGGACCACCCTAAAGGGGCCTTAAACAACTTCTAAACAGGCCCAAAGGGGCAAAACGAACCCTGGACCACCCTAAAGGGGCCCCAAACAACTTCTAAACAGGCTCAAAGGGGCAAAACGAACCCTGGACCACCCTAAAGGGGCCTTAAACAACTTCTAAACAGGCTCAAAGGGGCAAAACGAACCCTGAACCACCCTAAAGGGGCCCCAAACAACTTCTAAACAGGCCCAAAGGGGCAAAACGAACCCTGGTCCACCCTAAAGGGGCCTTAAACAACTTCTAAACAGGCTCAAAGGGGCAAAACGAACCCTGGACCACCCTAAAGGGGCCTTAAACAACTTCTAAACAGGCTCAAAGGGGCAAAACGAACCCTGGACCACCCTAAAGGGGCCTTAAACAACTTCTAAACAGGCTCAAAGGGGCAAAACGAACCCTGGACCACCCTAAAGGGGCCTTAAACAACTTCTAAACAGGCTCAATGGGGCAAAACGAACCCTGGACCACCCTAAAGGGGCCTTAAACAACTTCTAAACAGGCTCAAAGGGGCAAAACGAACCCTGGACCACACTAATGGGGCCTTAAACAACTTCTAAACAGGCTCAAAGGGGCAAAACGAACCCTGGACCACCCTAAAGGGGCCTTAAACAACTTCTAAACAGGCCCAAAGGGGCAAAACGAACCCTGGACCACCCTCATGGGTCCTTAAACAACTTCTAAACAGGCTCAAAGGGGCAAAACGAACCCTGGACCACCCTAAAGGGGCCTTAAACAACTTCTAAACAGGCTCAAAGGGGCAAAACGAACCCTGGACCACCCTAATGGGGCCTTAAACAACTTCTAAACAGGCCCAAAGGGGCAAAACGAACCCTGGACCACCCTAAAGGGGCCTTAAACAACTTCTAAACAGGCTCAAAGGGGCAAAACGAACCCTGGACCACCCTAAAGGGCCCTTAAACAACTTCTAAACAGTTCCAAAGGGGCAAAACGAACCCTGGACCGCCCTAAAGGGGCCTTAAACAACTTCTAAACAGGCCCAAAGGGGCAAAACGAACCCTGGACCGCCCTAAAGGGGCCTTAAACAACTTCTAAACAGGCTCAAAGGGGCAAAACGAACCCAGGACCGCCCTAAAGGGGTCTTAAACAACTTCTACACAGGCTCAAGGGGGCAAAACGAACCCTGGACCACCCTAAAGGGCCCTTAAACAACTTCTAAACAGGCCCAAAGGGGCAAAACGAACCCTGGACCGCCCTAAAGAGGCCTTAAACAACTTCTAAACAGGCCCAAAGGGGCAAAACGAACCCTGGACCGCCCTAAAGGGGCCTTAAACAACTTCTAAACAGGCTCAAAGGGGCAAAACGAACCCAGGACCGCCCTAAAGGGGTCTTAAACAACTTCTAAACAGGCCCAAAGGGGCAAAACGAACCCTGGACCACCCTAAAGGGGCCTTAAACAACTTCTAAACAGGCTCAAAGGGGCAAAACGAACCCTGGACCACCCTAAAGGGGCCTTAAACAACTTCTAAACAGGCTCAAAGGGGCAAAATGAACCCTGGACCACCCTAAAGAGGCCCCGAACAACTTCTAAACAGGCTCAAAGGGGCAAAACGAACCCTGGACCACCCTAAAGGGGCCTTAAACAACTTCTAAACAGGCTCAAAGGGGCAAAACGAACCCTGGACCACCATAAAGGGGCCTTAAACAACTTCTAAACAGGCCCAAAGGGGCAAAATGAACCCTGGACCACCCTAAAGGGGCCTTAAACAACTTCTAAACAGGCTCAAAGGGGCAAAACGAACCCTGGACCACCCTAAAGGGGTCTTAAACAACTTCTAAACAGGCCCAAAGGGGCAAAACGAACCCTGGACCACCCTAAAGGGGCCTTAAACAACTTCTAAACAGGCCCAAAGGGGCAAAACGAACCCTGGACCACCCTCATGGGTCCTTAAACAACTTCTAAACAGGCTCAAAGGGGCAAAACGAACCCTGGACCACCCTAAAGGGGCCTTAAACAACTTCTAAACAGGCTCAAAGGGGCAAAACGAACCCTGGACCACCATAAAGGGGCCTTAAACAACTTCTAAACAGGCCCAAAGGGGCAAAATGAACCCTGGACCACCCTAAAGGGGCCTTAAACAACTTCTAAACAGGCTCAAAGGGGCAAAACGAACCCTGGACCACCCTAAAGGGGTCTTAAACAACTTCTAAACAGGCCCAAAGGGGCAAAACGAACCCTGGACCACCCTAAAGGGGCCTTAAACAACTTCTAAACAGGCTCAAAGGGGCAAAACGAACCCTGGACCTCCCTAAAGGGGCCTTAAACAACTTCTAAACAGGCCCAAAGGGGCAAAACGAACCCTGGACCACCCTAAAGGGGCCTTAAACAACTTCTAAACAGGCCCAAAGGGGCAAAACGAACCCTGGACCGCCCTAAAGGGGCCTTAAACAACTTCTAAACAGGCCCAAAGGGGCAAAACGAACCCTGGACCGCCCTAAAGGGGCCTTAAACAACTTCTAAACAGGCTCAAAGGGGCAAAACGAACCCTGGACCGCCCTAAAGGGGTCTTAAACAACTTCTAAACAGGCTCAAAGGGGCAAAACGAACCCTGGACCACCCTAATGGGGCCTTAAACAACTTCTAAACAGGCCCAAAGGGGCAAAACGAACCCTGGACCACCATAAAGGGGCCTTAAACAACTTCTAAACAGGCTCAAAGGGGCAAAACGAACCCTGGACCACCCTAAAGGGGCCTTAAACAACTTCTAAACAGGCTCAAAGGGGCAAAACGAACCCTGGACCACCCTAAAGGGGCCTTAAACAACTTCTAAACAGGCTCAAAGGGGCAAAACGAACCCTGGACCACACTAATGGGGCCTTAAACAACTTCTAAACAGGCTCAAAGGGGCAAAACGAACCCTGGACCACCCTAAAGGGGCCTTAAACAACTTCTAAACAGGCTCAAAGGGGCAAAACGAACCCTGGACCACCCTCATGGGTCCTTAAACAACTTCTAAACAGGCTCAAAGGGGCAAAACGAACCCTGGACCACCCTAAAGGGGCCTTAAACAACTTCTAAACAGGCTCAAAGGGGCAAAACGAACCCTGGACCATCCTAAAGGGGCCTTAAACAACTTCTAAACAGGCTCAAAGGGGCAAAACGAACCCTGGACCACCATAAAGGGGCCTTAAACAACTTCTAAACAGGCCCAAAGGGGCAAAATGAACCCTGGACCACCCTAAAGGGGCCTTAAACAACTTCTAAACAGGCTCAAAGGGGCAAAACGAACCCTGGACCACCCTAAAGGGGTCTTAAACAACTTCTAAACAGGCCCAAAGGGGCAAAACGAACCCTGGACCACCCTAAAGGGGCCTTAAACAACTTCTAAACAGGCTCAAAGGGGCAAAACGAACCGTGGACCACCCTAAGGGGGCCTTAAACAACTTCTAAACAGGCCCAAAGGGGCAAAACGAACCCTGGACCACCCTAAAGGGGCCTTAAACAACTTCTAAACAGGCCCAAAGGGGCAAAACGAACCCTGGACCGCCCTAAAGGGGCCTTAAACAACTTCTAAACAGGCCCAAAGGGGCAAAACGAACCCTGGACCGCCCTAAAGGGGCCTTAAACAACTTCTAAACAGGCTCAAAGGGGCAAAACGAACCCTGGACCACCCTAAAGGGGTCTTAAACAACTTCTAAACAGGCTCAAAGGGGCAAAAGGAACCCTGGACCACCCTAAAGGGGCCTTAAACAACTTCTAAACAGGCTCAAAGGGGCAAAACGAACCCTGGACCACCCTAAAGGGGCCTTAAACAACTTCTAAACAGGCACAAAGGGGCAAAACGAACCCTGGACCGCCCTAAAGGGGCCCGAAACAACTTCTAAACAGGCTCAAAGGGGAAAAACGAACCCTAGACGACCCTAAAGGGGCCTTAAACAACTTCTAAACAGGCTCAAAGGGGCAAAACAAACCCTGGACCACCCTAAAGGGGCCTTAAACAACTTCTAAATACGCTCAAAGGGGCAAAACGAACCCTGGACCGCCCTAAAGGGGCCTTAAACAACTTCTAAACAGGCTCAAAGGGGCAAAACGAACCCTGGACCGCCCTAAAGGGGCCTTAAACAACTTCTAAACAGGCTCAAAGGGGCAAAACGAACCCTGGACCACCCTAAAGGGGCCTTAAACAACTTCTAAACAGGCCCAAAGGGGCAAAACAAACCCTGGACCACCCTAAAGGGGCCTTAAACAACTTCTAAACAGGCCCAAAGGGGCAAAACGAACCCTGGACCGCTCTAAAGGGGCCTTAAACAACTTCTAAACAGGCTCAAAGGGGCAAAACGAACCCTGGACCGCACTAAAGGGGCCCCAAACAACTTCTAAACAGGCCCAAAGGGGCAAAACGAACCCTGGACCACCCTAAAGGGGCCTTAAACAACTTCTAAACAGGCCCAAAGGGGCAAAACGAACCCTGGACCACCCTAAAGGGGCCTTAAACAACTTCTAAACAGGCTCAAAGGGGCAAAACGAACCCTGGACCACCCTAAAGGGGCCCCAAACAACTTCTAAACAAGCCCAAAGGAGCAAAACGAACCCTGGACCATCCTAAAGGGGCCTTAAACAACTTCTAAACAGGCCCAAAGGGGCAAAACGAACCCTGGACCACCCTAAAGGGGCCTTAAACAACTTCTAAACAGGCCCAAAGGGGCAAAACGAACCCTGGACCACCCTAATGGGGCCTTAAACAACTTCTAAACAGGCTCAAAGGGGCAAAACGAACCCTGGACCACCCTAAAGGGGCCTTAAACAACTTCTAAACAGGCTCAAAGGGGCAAAACGAACCCTGGACCACCCTAAAGGGGCCTTAAACAACTTCTAAACAGGCTCAAAGGGGCAAAAAGAACCCTGGACCACCCTAAAGGGGCCTTAAACAACTTCTAAACAGGCCCAAAGGGGCAAAACGAACCCTGGACCGCCCTAAAGGGGCCTTAAACAACTTCTAAACAGGCTCAAAGGGGCAAAACGAACCCTGGACCGCACTAAAGGGGCCCCAAACAACTTCTAAACAGGCCCAAAGGGGCAAAACGATCCCTGGACCACCCTAAAGGGGCCTTAAACAACTTCTAAACAGGCCCAAAGGGGAAAAACGGACCCTGGACCATCCTAAAGGGGCCTTAAACAACTTCTAAACAGGCCCAAAGGGGCAAAACGAACCCTGGACCACCCTAAAGGGGCCTTAAACAACTTCTAAACAGGCCCAAAGGGGCAAAACGAACCCTGGACCACCCTAAAGGGGCCTTAAACAACTTCTAAACAGGCTCAAAGGGGCAAAACGAACCCTGGACCACCCTAAAGGGGCCTTAAACAACTTCTAAACAGGCTCAAAGGGGCAAAACGAACCCTGGACCACCCTAAAGGGGCCTTAAACAACTTCTAAACAGGCTCAAAGGGGCAAAAAGAACCCTGGACCACCCTAAAGGGGCCTTAAACAACTTCTAAACAGGCCCAAAGGGGCAAAACGAACCCTGGACCACCCTAAAGGGGCCTTAAACAACTTCTAAACAGGCCCAAAGGGGCAAAACGAACCCTGGACCACCCTAAAGGGGCCTTAAACAACTTCTAAACAGGCCCAAAGGGGCAAAACGAACCCTGGACCACCCTAAAGGGGCCTTAAACCACTTCTAAACAGGCCCAAAGGGGCAAAACGAACCCTGGACCACCCTAAAGGGGCCTTAAACAACTTCTAAACAGGCCCAAAGGAGCAAAACGAACCCTGGACCACCCTAAAGGGGCCTTAAACAACTTCTAAACAGGCCCAAAGGGGCAAAACGAACCCTGGACCACCCTAAAGGGGCCTTAAACAACTTCTAAACAGGCTCAAAGGGGCAAAACGAACCCTGGACCACCCTAAAGGGGCCTTAAACCACTTCTAAACAGGCTCAAAGGGGCAAAACGAACCCTGGACCACCCTAAAGGGGCCTTAAACAACTTCTAAACAGGCCCAAAGGAGCAAAACGAACCCTGGACCATCCTAAAGGGGCCTTAAACAACTTCTAAACAGGCCCAAAGGGGCAAAACGAACCCTGGACCACCCTAAAGGGGCCTTAAACAACTTCTAAACAGGCCCAAAGGGGCAAAACGAACCCTGGACCACCCTAATGGGGCCTTAAACAACTTCTAAACAGGCTCAAAGGGGCAAAACGAACCCTAGACCACCCTAAAGGGGCCTTAAACAACTTCTAAACAGGCTCAAAGGGGCAAAACGAACCCTGGACCACCCTAAAGGGGCCTTAAACAACTTCTAATGGCAAGGGATTGGACTTCATAGCCTCTGAAGTCTCTTCCAACTCTAGGATTCAGTGACTATTTTGCAGTAACCTTTAAACAGTTTGATCTGCATTAAAAACCTCTGACATAAATCCCAACCTTCCTCACTCTGGGAGACATGCTTTGAATTCTCATTGAAATCATTGTCAGTACAGTAGAGTCTCACTTATTCAACCTTCGCTTATCCATCGTTCTGTATCCAACGCAGACTGACTTTTACTAGTCAGTATTTTTGTAGTCAATGTTTGCAATATTTTGTTGCTAAATTCGTAAATACAGTAATTGCTACATAACGTTACTGTGTATTGAACTGCTTTTTCTGTTGATTTGATATAAAACGTGATGTTCTGGTGCTTAATTTGTAAAATCATAATAAAATTTGACGTTTAATAGGCTTAATCCCTCCTGATTATCCAACATTTTCTCTTATCCAACGTTCTGCCAGATAAGGGGAAGAGTGAGATAAGTGAGACTCTACTGTATTTCTAAACTTACGTGCAGCAAGAATAAGTATGTGTTTGCTTACTTCTTTTTGGAGGATGATATAAGTGGCCTCCGGGCCTCCGGTGGCGCAGTGTGTTAAAGCGCTGAGCTGCTGAACTTGTGGACCAAAAGGTTGCAGGTTCGAATCCAGGGAGCGGAGTGAATGCCCGCTGTTGGCTCCAGCTTTTGCCAACCTAGCAGTTTGGAAACATGCAAATGTGAGTAGATCAATAGGTACTGTTCTGACGGGAAGCTAACGGCGCTCCATGCAGTCATGCCTATGGCCACATGACCTTGGAGGTGTCTATGGACAACGCCGGCTCTTTGGCTTAGGAATGGAGATGAGCACCAACCCGCATAGTCGGACACGACTGGACTTAACGTCAGTGGGAAACCTTTACCTTTCTTAAAGTATCAGGACTTAGACCAAGGTGCAACGTTTTGGGGAAAGCATGGGTAAACTTTGGCCCTCCAAGTGTTTTGGACTTCAACTCCCACAATTCCTAGCAGCCTACCGGCCTCACAACCTCTAAGGATGCCTGCCATAGATGTGGGCGAAACGCCAGGCCAGCTAACACCTCCCATCAAAGGATTCCCCCAGGCAGGAAGCAGCCAAGCTTTGAAGCTGCAAGCCTTTTCAATGCTAATCAAGGTGCCAATTGCAACATTCACACAAACAGACGAGAGTTCTTTTTCCCACCCTGGACATTATTCCACAGATATATAAACCCCACTTGCCTAGTTTCCAACCGGGCTCACAACCTCTGAGGATGCCTGCCGTAGATGTGGGCGAAACGTCAGGAGGGAATACTTCTGGAACATGGACATATATTCCTCACAACCTCTGAGGATGCCTGCCATAGATGTGGGCGAAACGTCAGGAGAGAATGCTTCTGGAACATGGACATATATTCCTCACAACCTCTGAGGATGCCTGCCATAGATGTGGGCGAAACGTCAGGAGAGAATGCTTCTGGAACATGGATGTATATTCCTCACAACCTCTGAGGATGCCTGCCATAGATGTGGGCGAACCGTCAGGAGGGAATACTTCTGGAACATGGACGTATATTCCTCACAACCTCTGAGGATGCCTGCCATAGATGTGGGTGAAACGTCAGGAGAGAATACTTCTGGAACATGGATGTATATTCCTCACAACCTCTGAGGATGCCTGCCATAGATGTGGGCGAAACGTCAGGAGAGAATACTTCTGGAACATGGACATATATTCCTCACAACCTCTGAGGATGCCTGCCATAGATGTGGGTGAAACGTCAGGAGAGAATACTTCTGGAACATGGACATATATTCCTCACAACCTCTGAGGATGCCTGCCATAGATGTGGGCGAAACGTCAGGAGAGAATGCTTCTGGAACATGGACATATATTCCTCACAACCTCTGAGGATGCCTGCCATAGATGTGGGCGAAACGTCAGGAGAGAATACTTCTGGAACATGGATGTATATTCCTCACAACCTCTGAGGATGCCTGCCATAGATGTGGGCGAAACGTCAGGAGGGAATACTTCTGGAACATGGACATATATTCCTCACAACCTCTGAGGATGCCTGCCATAGATGTGGGCGAAACGTCAGGAGAGAATACTTCTGGAACATGGACATATATTCCTCACAACCTCTGAGGATGCCTGCCATAGATGTGGGCGAAACGTCAGGAGGGAATACTTCTGGAACATGGATGTATATTCCTCACAACCTCTGAGGATGCCTGCCATAGATGTGGGCGAAACGTCAGGAGAGAATGCTTCTGGAACATGGACATATATTCCTCACAACCTCTGAGGATGCCTGCCATAGATGTGGGCGAAACGTCAGGAGAGAATACTTCTGGAACATGGACATATATTCCTCACAACCTCTGAGGATGCCTGCCATAGATGTGGGCGAAACGTCAGGAGAGAATGCTTCTGGAACATGGACATATATTCCTCACAACCTCTGAGGATGCCTGCCATAGATGTTGGCGAAACGTCAGGAGGGAATACTTCTGGAACATGGACATATATTCCTCACAACCTCTGAGGATGCCTGCCATAGATGTGGGCGAAACGTCAGGAGAGAATGCTTCTGGAACATGGACATATATTCCTCACAACCTCTGAGGATGCCTGCCATAGATGTGGGCGAAACGTCAGGAGGGAATACTTCTGGAACATGGACATATATTCCTCACAACCTCTGAGGATGCCTGCCATAGATGTGGGTGAAACGTCAGGAGAGAATGCTTCTGGAACATGGACATATATTCCTCACAACCTCTGAGGATGCCTGCCATAGATGTGGGCGAAACGTCAGGAGGGAATACTTCTGGAACATGGACATATATTCCTCACAACCTCTGAGGATGCCTGCCATAGATGTGGGCGAAACGTCAGGAGAGAATGCTTCTGGAACATGGACATATATTCCTCACAACCTTTGAGGATGCCTGCCATAGATGTGGGCGAAACGTCAGGAGAGAATACTTCTGGAACATGGATGTATATTCCTCACAACCTCTGAGGATGCCTGCCATAGATGTGGGCGAAACGTCAGGAGGGAATACTTCTGGAACATGGACATATATTCCTCACAACCTCTGAGGATGCCTGCCATAGATGTGGGCGAAACGTCAGGAGAGAATACTTCTGGAACATGGACATATATTCCTCACAACCTCTGAGGATGCCTGCCATAGATGTGGGCGAAACGTCAGGAGAGAATGCTTCTGGAACATGGACATATATTCCTCACAACCTCTGAGGATGCCTGCCATAGATGTGGGTGAAACGTCAGGAGAGAATGCTTCTGGAACATGGACATATATTCCTCACAACCTCTGAGGATGCCTGCCATAGATGTGGGTGAAACGTCAGGAGAGAATGCTTCTGGAACATGGACATATATTCCTCACAACCTCTGAGGATGCCTGCCATAGATGTGGGCGAAACGTCAGGAGGGAATACTTCTGGAACATGGACATATATTCCTCACAACCTCTGAGGATGCCTGCCATAGATGTGGGCGAAACGTCAGGAGAGAATGCTTCTGGAACATGGACATATATTCCTCACAACCTCTGAGGATGCCTGCCATAGATGTGGGCGAAACGTCAGGAGAGAATACTTCTGGAACATGGATGTATATTCCTCACAACCTCTGAGGATGCCTGCCATAGATGTGGGCGAAACGTCAGGAGGGAATACTTCTGGAACATGGACATATATTCCTCACAACCTCTGAGGATGCCTGCCATAGATGTGGGCGAAACGTCAGGAGAGAATACTTCTGGAACATGGACATATATTCCTCACAACCTCTGAGGATGCCTGCCATAGATGTGGGCGAAACGTCAGGAGAGAATGCTTCTGGAACATGGACATATATTCCTCACAACCTCTGAGGATGCCTGCCATAGATGTGGGCGAAACGTCAGGAGAGAATACTTCTGGAACATGGATGTATATTCCTCACAACCTCTGAGGATGCCTGCCATAGATGTGGGCGAAACGTCAGGAGGGAATACTTCTGGAACATGGATGTATATTCCTCACAACCTCTGAGGATGCCTGCCATAGATGTGGGCGAAACGTCAGGAGAGAATACTTCTGGAACATGGATGTATATTCCTCACAACCTCTGAGGATGCCTGCCATAGATGTGGGCGAAACGTCAGGAGGGAATACTTCTGGAACATGGAGATATATTCCTCACAACCTCTGAGGATGCCTGCCATAGATGTGGGCGAAACGTCAGGAGGGAATACTTCTGGAACATGGAGATATATTCCTCACAACCTCTGAGGATGCCTGCTGTAGATGTGGGCGAAACGTCAGGAGAGAATGCTTCTGGAACATGACCACACAGCCCGAAAGACATACAACAACCCCACAGCTTGTTCCTTCCTTCCTTCCTTCTTCTTCCTTTCCTGGAAGCTCAGCAAGAACCAAGAAGAGATGGCTTTGTGGAGCCGCCATTTTGAGTGACACTGAACCAGCGTTGTTATTATGTTGTCTCTCCAAATTGTGTAGCAAAAACATCACACAAAACTGGTGACACACAACACTAGACTTTATGAGGACTAACCCCATGTCTTCTCTGAACTTCTCCTCAGCTTCTTCGACCATTTTGAACCAGTTTTTAGTTCGCTTCAGAATCACCTCAGAACGTCCCCTCAAAACCTTAGGCCCGTTTTGGACTTCAACTCCCAGAATTCCCAGCCAGCTGACTAGCTGTGAGGAATTGTGGGAGTTGGAGTCCAAAACGCCCAAGTTTGCCCTATCAGGACCTAGGCCATTTCTTAAGCATTTTATGAGCGAAACTATAATTTTTTCCCCTGAGGGGATAGAACGAGGCCGTTGTTGTTCTCCATCTGCCTCCTTGCTGAGGAAAGCGCCATGTTTGCTGAGGAGAAATAATTCTGAAATATTTGGAAGCTGAGTGGAGCTGACGAGAGAGGTCATGGGAAGAATAAAACGCCACCGAAAGCGGAGCTGTCATGCCTTTACGAGTCCGTTTTCTCCTCAAGAAGGGCCAAAATGGCCGCGGGCCTGAAAGGCTGAGCGACTTCTTGGCAAATGGGCCTTGAGACCTCAGCTGCGCCACGACAAGAGGCGACGCCATTCCCCGGAAACGTCCTCCTCCTCGTCCTACGGTGTCCGGAGCGTTTGAACCCGGCTGACACGGTCAGCGGCTTGGTCAAATGGCTTTCAAAGAGGTCGGCGGAGAGAAAAGGCCGAGCGGACATTTGCTGTCTTCGCGGAAGAGCCAGGGAGCTGACATTTAAGGCCTCGACAGCAACACAAATGCCTGAAAAAGGGAGAGAAAGATCCGTGTAGGACGAAGGGACGTTGTTGAAAAAGATGGTGTCTACAACAGGCATGGGTGTTTTGGACTTCAACTCCCACAATTCCTAACAATCCGCCTAGCAAGGGCCTATCCAGTGACATCACAAAGGGCCACTTCACCTTGCAACACTTATCGAGTTATATCACCTAGCAACAGCCAACCTTCACCTAGCAAGAGCCTATCTAGTAACATCACAAAGGGCCACTTCACCTAGCAACGTTCACCTAGCAAGAGCCTGTCCAGTGACATCACAAAGGGCCACTTCACTTAGCAACAGCCAGCCCTTCACCTAGCAAGAGCCTATCCAGTGATATCAAAAAGGGCCACTTTACCTAGCAAGAGCCTGTCCAGTGACATCACAAAGGGCCACTTCACCTAGCAAGAGCCTGTCCAGTGACATCACAAAGGGCCACTTCACTTAGCAACAGCCAGCCCTTCACCTAGCAAGAGCCTATCCAGTGATATCAAAAAGGGCCACTTTACCTAGCAAGAGCCTGTCCAGTGACATCACAAAGGGCCACTTCACTTAGCAACAGCCAGCCCTTCACCTAGCAAGAGCCTATCCAGTGATATCAAAAAGGACCACTTCACCTAGCAAGAGCCTGTCCAGTGACATCACAAAGGGCCACTTCACTTAGCAACAGTCAGCCCTTCACCTAGCAAGAGCCTATCCAGTGATATCAAAAAGGGCCACTTTACCTAGCAAGAGCCTGTCCAGTGACATTACAAAGGGCCACTTCACTTAGCAACAGCCAGCCCTTCACCTAGCAAGAGCCTGTCCAGTGATATCAAAAAGGGCCACTTCACCTAGCAACAGGCAACCCTTCACCTAGCAAGGGCCTATCCAGTGACATCACAAAGGGCCACTTCACCTAGCAACAGCTTATCAAGTTACATCACAAAGGGCCGCTTCGCCTAGCAACAGCCAACCTTCCACCCAGCAAGAGCCTATCCAGTGACATCCCAAAGGGCCACTTCACCTAGCAACAGTCAACCCTTCATCTAGGAAGAGCCTATTCAGTGGCATCGGAAAGGCCCACTTCACCTAGCAACAGTCAAACTTTCACCTAGCAACAGCCTACCCAGTTACATCACAAAGGGCCACTTCACTTAGCAACAGCCAACCCTTCACCTAGCAAGAGTCTATCCAGCGACATCCCAAAGGGCCACTTCACCTAGCAAGAGCCTATTCAGTGGCATCACAAAGGGCGACTTCACCTAGCAAACTTCACCTAGCAAGAGTCTATCCAGTGATGTCACAAAGGGTCACTTTACCTAGCAACAGCCAACCCTTCACCTAGCAAGAGTCTATCCAGCGACATCCCAAAGGGCCACTTCACCTAGCAAGAGCCGATCCAGTGACATCCCAAAGGGCCACTTCATCTAGCAAACTTCACCTAGCAAGAGTCTATCCAGTGACGTCACAAAGGGTCACTTTACCTAACAACAGCCAACCCTTCCAGTGCCTATCCAGTGACATCCCAAAGGGCCACTTCACCTAGCAAGAGCCTATCCAGTGACATCACAAAGGGCCACTTCACCTAGCAACAGCCAACGCTTCACTTCACAACAGCCTTTCCAGTGACATCACAAAGGGCCACTTCATCTAGCAACTGCCAACCTGTCACAGCTTATCCAGTGGCATCACAAGAGGCCACTTCACCTAGCAACAGCCTATCCAGTGGCATCACAAGGGGCCACTTCACCAAGCAACAGACTTTGTGGTACAAACATACACAGGTACTTTGGTATGTATATATGTGTGTGTGTATATATAATGCCTATATGTATATAGATACTGTATATGAGAATAACTATTTAAAACACTAAATAACAGCTTCCAGGATTCCATAGCATTGGGTTACAGCAGTTTAAGCGGTATCAAACTGCATTAATTCTACAGTGTAAATGCCTCCCAGATCTAATTATTCTGTCATGAAAATGTAAGGATGTGTATCTATCGGTAGATGAGGGGAAGGAGGGTGTTTGAACCTCAAATTTAAGAATACATCTGCAGAAAAAGTTCCCAACGGTCCGAAATCAGTGCCTAAAAACATGTGCAAAGTGCTCATCCCTCACGGGCAAGACCTCCATAGATGTGAAATGATTCTGTACGTGCTCAGAGGAACATAAACTATTTTCAAGGGAGAGCTTGCAGACTCCGAAAGTGTGAGTCCTTTATTATTTGGACTCCGAAAGTGTGAGTCCTTTGTTTCATTGCAAACTTTTTAATGCAAGCAAACATACAGCAATTGGATGATTTATGAGGTGTTAATAGGTGGATGCTATACTTTTTATTGCTGTGCTTAAAACTGCTTATAATCCAATTGTGTTTTAATTGTATTTTAATGTTATAATTTCTTTTGTTTTTTATCTCTGTATATTTTTATGACTCTTCTTGTGGCTTGCCTTCAGTTTCAGGTTTAGGAGAAAAGCGAGATATCTGTTAAATCAAACAATAAAGGAACATCTTGCCTGCACCACATACACAGTTGGGAAAGAGGCGGAAATGTATTGTCAGGCTTTTCCCTAATATTTTGTATCGACTTTTTCAACAGGATCCAAAGGTAACACAAATCCAAACAAAAAACGTCGTTGGAACATTTTAAACATTTCAAGCACAACATCATCAGAGGACTTGGTGAGTTAAACAATATTTATTTATTGTGTCAGATGCGAATTGAGGATACAGTTATAATGTATTTAAAAATGAAACAAAGTTAAAAACTTGGCATTATACCAGATTTCCTTTGAACAGAAGCTGGCCACTTGGAATGCCTCTGGTGTCACAGTAAAGAGGTCCTCCATTGTGCATGTGGCAGGGCTCTGACTGCATTGTAGTCAGTGGTCTGTGGTTTGCTCTTCTCCACACTCGCATGTCGTGGTCTCCACTTTGTGGCCCCATTTGCTAAGATTGGCTCTGCATCTCGTGGTGTCAGAGAGCACTCTGTTCAGTGCTTTCCA
Source organism: Anolis carolinensis (assembly GCF_035594765.1). NCBI lineage: Eukaryota > Metazoa > Chordata > Lepidosauria > Squamata > Anolidae > Anolis > Anolis carolinensis. Next base: position 23,409 of record NW_026943924.1, read on the forward strand.
AGTCGCCCAGTCTTATGTGTGCCCAGGAAAAAGTTTCTCATCCAGCATCAGCTATGGATTGAGATTCCGGATTTTAGCCTGCCACTTTTGGACTCTCGCTTGCTGAGGTGTTCGTGCGAGTATCTCTGTAGATCTTAGAAAGCTGTTTCTTGATTGAAGGCACTGGCATGCTGGTTGATATCCGACAGAGCATGGGCTGGAGATATACATGCCTTGGTCCCTTTATTTATTTATTACAACATTTCTACCCTGCCCGTCTCACCCCCGAGGGGAGACTCAGGGCGGCTTACAAATATAAACACACATATAAAGCAATTATAATTGCAATCAATTACAATTTAAAATTAATTAGATTAAAAATATTCATATAAATATACATACAAGGTGCATCCAGGTCTGTCACTATATCATAGTTCAATGATGGGCAACCTTTTGCGCTTGGTGTGTCAAAATTCACCAAAAAACCTAGCATGACTTGGGTGGTGTGTCACTTTAAGAAAAAAATAATAATTTCGCAATATATATAGTTTAAATAACAAAAATATATAATTGTAATATATAATATATATTAATATATGTAATATATAACTGTATTCAACTATTTACTACCATTATTTCCATGTACAACAATCCATGGTACCTCTTGCAGTTTCCATGCTGATTTCTCTCTATTCTAGTTTCAATGTAGTCATGAATAATGAATAATATAATAATAATATAACAGTAATAATATGATAATATGCTACAATAATATATATATATATATATATATATATATATATATATATATATAATGTGCATAATTCCCATGGAGTAAACAACAAAACCACTGGACCAAATCACACCAAATTTGGCCACAAAAGACATAGTCATCCAATCAATCAAGCAGCGTGTCAGCAAAAATGGCTAGGTATGTCAGTGCTGACACGCGTGTCATAGGTTGGCCATCACTGTCATAGTTCATTATACAGTAGAGTCTTACTTATCCAACATAAACGGGCCGGCAGAATGCTGGATAAGTGAATATGTTGGATAATAAGGAGAGATTAAGAAAAAGCCTATTAAACATCAAATGAGGTTATGATTTTACAAATCAAGCACCAAAACATCATGTTATACAACAAATTTGACAGAAAAAAGTAGTTCATTACACATTAATGCTATGTAGTAATTACTGTATTTACGAATTTAGCACCAAAATATCACAATGTATTGAAAACACTGACTACAAAAATGCGTTGGATAATCCAGAACGTTGGATAAGCGAGTGTTGGATAAGTGAGACTCTACTGTATATTCAGGTTGGCTTATACGCGAGTATATACAGTAATTAAGTATTTTTCCGTCAGGCTCAAAGGGGCAAAACAAACCCTGGACCACCCTAGTGGGGCCTTAAACAACTTCTAAACAGGCTCAAAGGGGAAAAACGAACCCTGGACCACCCTAGTGGGGCCTTAAACAACTTCTAAACAGGCTCAAAGGGGCAAAACGAACCCTGGACCACCCTAAAGGGGCCTTAAACAACTTCTAAACAGGCTCAAAGGGGAAAAACGAACCCTGGACCACCCTAAAGGGGCCTTAAACAACTTCTAAACAGGCTCAAAGGGGCAAAACGAACCCTGGACCGCCCTAAAGGGGCCTTAAACAACTTCTAAACAGGCCCAAAGGTGCAAAACGAACCCTGGACCACCCTAAAGGGGCCTTAAACAACTTCTAAACAGGCTCAAAGGGGCAAAACGAACCCTGGACCACCCTAAAGGGGCCTTAAACAACTTCTAAACAGGCTCAAAGGGGCAAAACGAACCCTGGACCACCCTAAAGGGGCCTTAAACAACTTCTAAACAGGCTCAAAGGGGCAAAACGAACCCTGGACCACCCTAAAGGGGCCTTAAACAACTTCTAAACAGGCTCAAAGGGGCAAAACGAACCCTGGACCGCCCTAAAGGGGCCTTAAACAACTTCTAAACAGGCTCAAAGGGGCAAAACGAACCCTGGACCACCCTAAAGGGGTCTTAAACAACTTCTAAACAGGCTCAAAGGGGCAAAACGAACCCTGGACCACCCTAAAGGGGTCTTAAACAACTTCTAAACAGGCTCAAAGGGGCAAAACGAACCCTGGACCGCCCTAAAGGGGCCTTAAACAACTTCTAAACAGGCTCAAAGGGGCAAAACGAACCCTGGACCGCCCTAATGGGGCCTTAAACAACTTCTAAACAGGCCCAAAGGGGAAAAACGAACCCTGGACCGCCCTAAAGGGGCCTTAAACAACTTCTAAACAGGCTCAAAGGGGCAAAACGAACCCTGGACCACCCTAAAGGGGTCTTAAACAACTTCTAAACAGGCTCAAAGGGGCAAAACGAACCCTGGACCACCCTAATGGGGCCTTAAACAACTTCTAAACAGGCCCAAAGGGGAAAAACGAACCCTGGACCGCCCTAAAGGGGCCTTAAACAACTTCTAAACAGGCCCAAAGGGGCAAAACGAACCCTGGACCGCCCTAAAGGGGCCTTAAACAACTTCTAAACAGGCTCAAAGGGGCAAAACGAACCCTGGACCGCCCTAAAGGGGCCTTAAACAACTTCTAAACAGGCTCAAAGGGGCAAAACGAACCCTGGACCGCCCTAAAGGGGCCTTAAACAACTTCTAAACAGGCTCAAAGGGGCAAAACGAACCCTGGACCACCCTAAAGGGGCCTTAAACAACTTCTAAACAGGCTCAAAGGGGCAAAACGAACCCTGGACCGCCCTAAAGGGGCCTTAAACAACTTCTAAACAGGCCCAAAGGTGCAAAACGAACCCTGGACCACCCTAAAGGGGCCTTAAACAACTTCTAAACAGGCCCAAAGGGGCAAAACGAACCCTGGACCACCCTAAAGGGGCCTTAAACAACTTCTAAACAGGCTCAAAGGGGCAAAACGAACCCTGGACCGCCCTAAAGGGGCCTTAAACAACTTCTAAACAGGCTCAAAGGGGCAAAACGAACCCTGGACCACCCTAAAGGGGCCTTAAACAACTTCTAAACAGGCTCAAAGGGGCAAAACGAACCCTGGACCACCCTAAAGGGGTCTTAAACAACTTCTAAACAGGCTCAAAGGGGCAAAACGAACCCTGGACCGCCCTAAAGGGGCCTTAAACAACTTCTAAACAGGCTCAAAGGGGCAAAACGAACCCTGGACCGCCCTAATGGGGCCTTAAACAACTTCTAAACAGGCTCAAAGGGGCAAAACGAACCCTGGACCGCCCTAAAGGGGCCTTAAACAACTTCTAAACAGGCTCAAAGGGGCAAAACGAACCCTGGACCACCCTAAAGGGGCCTTAAACAACTTCTAAACAGGCTCAAAGGGGCAAAACGAACCCTGGACCACCCTAAAGGGGTCTTAAACAACTTCTAAACAGGCTCAAAGGGGCAAAACGAACCCTGGACCGCCCTAAAGGGGCCTTAAACAACTTCTAAACAGGCTCAAAGGGGCAAAACGAACCCTGGACCGCCCTAATGGGGCCTTAAACAACTTCTAAACAGGCCCAAAGGGGAAAAACGAACCCTGGACCGCCCTAAAGGGGCCTTAAACAACTTCTAAACAGGCTCAAAGGGGCAAAACGAACCCTGGACCACCCTAAAGGGGTCTTAAACAACTTCTAAACAGGCTCAAAGGGGCAAAACGAACCCTGGACCGCCCTAAAGGGGCCTTAAACAACTTCTAAACAGGCTCAAAGGGGCAAAACGAACCCTGGACCGCCCTAATGGGGCCTTAAACAACTTCTAAACAGGCCCAAAGGGGAAAAACGAACCCTGGACCGCCCTAAAGGGGCCTTAAACAACTTCTAAACAGGCTCAAAGGGGCAAAACGAACCCTGGACCACCCTAAAGGGGTCTTAAACAGCTTCTAAACAGGCTCAAAGGGGCAAAACGAACCCTGGACCACCCTAATGGGGCCTTAAACAACTTCTAAACAGGCCCAAAGGGGAAAAACGAACCCTGGACCGCCCTAAAGGGGCCTTAAACAACTTCTAAACAGGCCCAAAGGGGCAAAACGAACCCTGGACCGCCCTAAAGTGGCCTTAAACAACTTCTAAACAGGCTCAAAGGGGCAAAACGAACCCTGGACCGCCCTAAAGGGGCCTTAAACAACTTCTAAACAGGCTCAAAGGGGCAAAACGAACCCTGGACCGCCCTAAAGGGGCCTTAAACAACTTCTAAACAGGCTCAAAGGGGCAAAACGAACCCTGGACCACCCTAAAGGGGCCTTAAACAACTTCTAAACAGGCTCAAAGGGGCAAAACGAACCCTGAACCACCCTAAAGGGGCCCCAAACAACTTCTAAACAGGCCCAAAGGGGCAAAACGAACCCTGGACCACCCTAAAGGGGCCTTAAACAACTTCTAAACAGGCTCAAAGGGGCAAAACGAACCCTGGACCACCCTAAAGGGGCCTTAAACAACTTCTAAACAGGCCCAAAGGGGCAAAACGAACCCTGGACCACCCTAAAGGGGCACCAAACAACTTCTAAACAGGCCCAAAGGGGCAAAACGAACCCTGGACCACCCTAATGGGGCCCCAAACAACTTCTAAACAGGCTCAAAGGGGCAAAACGAACCCTGGACCACCCTAAAGGGGCCTTAAACAACTTCTAAACAGGCCCAAAGGGGCAAAACGAACCCTGGACCACCCTAAAGGGGCCTTAAACAACTTCTAAACAGGCCCAAAGGGGCAAAACGAACCCTGGACCACCCTAAAGGGGCCTTAAACAACTTCTAAACAGGCCCAAAGGGGCAAAACGAACCCTGGACCACCCTAAAGGGGCCTTAAACAACTTCTAAACAGGCCCAAAGGGGCAAAACGAACCCTGGACCGCCCTAAAGGGGCCTTAAACAACTTCTAAACAGGCTCAAAGGGGCAAAACGAACCCTGGACCACCCTAAAGGGGACTTAAACAACTTCTAAACAGGCTCAAAGGGGCAAAACGAACCCTGAACCACCCTAAAGGGGCCTTAAACAACTTCTAAACAGGCCCAAAGGGGCAAAACGAACCCTGGACCACCCTCATGGGGCCTTAAACAACTTCTAAACAGGCCCAAAGGGGCAAAACGAACCCTGGACCACCCTAAAGGGGCCTTAAACAACTTCTAAACAGGCTCAAAGGGGCAAAACGAACCCTGGACCACCCTAAAGGGGCCTTAAACAACTTCTAAACAGGCTCAAAGGGGCAAAACAAACCCTGGACCACCCTAAAGGGGCCTTAAACAACTTCTAAACAGGCTCAAAGGGGCAAAACGAACCCTGGACCACCCTAAAGGGGCCTTAAACAACTTATAAACAGGCTCAAAGGGGCAAAACGAACCCTGGACCACCCTAAAGGGGCCTTAAACAACTTCTAAACAGGCCCAAAGGGGCAAATCGAACCCTGGACCACCCTAAAGGGGCCTTAAACAACTTCTAAACAGGCCCAAAGGGGCAAAACGAACCCTGGACCACCCTAAAGGGGCCCCAAACAACTTCTAAACAGGCTCAAAGGGGCAAAACGAACCCTGGACCACCCTCATGGGGCCCCAAACAACTTCTAAACAGGCTCAAAGGGGCAAAACGAACCCCGGACCACCCTAAAGGTGCCTTAAACAACTTCTAAACAGGCTCAAAGGGGCAAAACGAACCCTGGACCACCCTAAAAGGGCCTTAAACAACTTCTAAACAGGCTCAAAGGGGGAAAACGAACCCTGGACCACCCTAATGGGGCCCCAAACAACTTCTAAAGAGGCTCAAAGGGGCAAAACGAACCCTGGACCACCCTAAAGGGGCCTTAAACAACTTCTAAACAGGCTCAAAGGGGCAAAACGAACCCTGGACCACCCTAAAGGGGCCTTAAACAACTTCTAAACAGGCTCAAAGGGGCAAAACGAACCCTGGACCACCCTAAAGGGGCCTTAAACAACTTCTAAACAGGCTCAAAGGGGTAAAACGAACCCTGGACCGCCCTAAAGGGGCCTTAAACAACTTCTAAACAGGCTCAAAGGGGCAAAACGAACCCTGGACCACCCTAAAGGGGCCTTAAACAACTTCTAAACAGGCTCAAAGGGGCAAAACGAACCCTGGACCGCCCTAAAGGGGCCTTAAACTACTTCTAAACAGGCTCAAAGGGGCAAAACGAACCCTGGACCGCCCTAAAGGGGCCTTAAACAACTTCTAAACAGGCCCAAAGGGGCAAAACGAACCCTGGACCGCCCTAAAGGGGCCTTAAACAACTTCTAAACAGGCCCAAAGGGGCAAAACGAACCCTGGACCGCCCTAAAGGGGCCTTAAACAACTTCTAAACAGGCCCAAAGGGGCAAAACGAACCCTGGACCGCCCTAAAGGGGCCTTAAACAACTTCTAAACAGGCCCAAAGGGGCAAAACGAACCCTGGACCACCCTAAAGGGGCCTTAAACAACTTCTAAACAGGCCCAAAGGGGCAAAACGAACCCTGGACTGCCCTAAAGGGGCCTTAAACAACTTCTAAACAGGCTCAAAGGGGCAAACCGAACCCTGGACCGCCCTAAAGGGGCCTTAAACAACTTCTAAACAGGCTCAAAGGGGCAAAACGAACCCTGGACCACCCTAAAGGGGCCTTAAACAACTTCTAAACAGGCTCAAAGGGGCAAAACAAACCCTGGACCGCCCTAAAGGGGCCTTAAACAACTTCTAAACAGGCTCAAAGGGGCAAAATGAACCCTGGACCACCCTAATGGGGCCTTAAACAACTTCTAAACAGGCTCAAAGGGGAAAAACGAACCCTGGACCGCCCTAAAGGGGCCTTAAACAATTTTCTAAACAGGCTCAAAGGGGCAAAACGAACCCTGGACCACCCTAAAGGGGTCTTAAACAACTTCTAAACAGGCTCAAAGGGGCAAAACGAACCCTGGACCACCCTAATGGGGCCTTAAACAACTTCTAAACAGGCCCAAAGGGGAAAAACGAACCCTGGACCGCCCTAAAGGGGCCTTAAACAACTTCTAAACAGGCCCAAAGGGGCAAAACGAACCCTGGACCGCCCTAAAGGGGCCTTAAACAACTTCTAAACAGGCGCAAAGGGGCAAAACGAACCCTGGACCACCTTAAAGGGGCCCCAAACAACTTCTAAACAGGCCCAAAGGGGCAAAACGAACCCTGGACCACCCTAAAGGGGCCTTAAACAACTTCTAAACAGGCTCAAAGGGGCAAAACGAACCATGGACCACCCTAATGGGGCCTTAAACAACTTCTAAACAGGCTCAAAGGGGAAAAACGAACCCTGGAGCACCCTAAAGGGGCCTTAAACAACTTCTAAACAGGCCCAAAGGGGCAAAACGAACCCTGGACCACCCTAATGGGGCCTTAAACAACTTCTAAACAGGCCCAAAGGGGGAAAACGAACCCTGGACCACCCTAATGGGGCCTTAAACAACTTCTAAACAGGCTCAAAGGGGCAAAACGAACCCTGGACCACCCTAAAGGGGCCTTAAACAACTTCTAAACAGGCCCAAAGGGGCAAAACGAACCCTGGACCACCCTAAAGGGGCCTTAAACAACTTCTAAACAGGCCCAAAGGGGCAAAACGAACCCTGAACCACCCTAATGGGGCCTTAAACAACTTCTAAACAGGCTCAAAGGGGCAAAACGAACCCTGGACCACCCTAAAGGGGCCTTAAACAACTTCTAAACAGGCTCAAAGGGGCAAAACGAACCCTGGACCACCTTAAAGGGGCCCCAAACAACTTCTAAACAGGCCCAAAGGGGCAAAACGAACCCTGGACCACCCTAAAGGGGCCTTAAACAACTTCTAAACAGGCCCAAAGGGGCAAAACGAACCCTGGACCACCCTAAAGGGGCCTTAAACAACTTCTAAACAGGCCCAAAGGAGCAAAACGAACCCTGGACCACCCTAATGGGGCCTTAAACAACTTCTAAACAGGCTCAAAGGGGCAAAACAAACCCTGGACCACCCTAAAGGGGCCTTAAACAACTTCTAAACAGGCTCAAAGGGGCAAAACGAACCCTGGACCACCTTAAAGGGGCCCCAAACAACTTCTAAACAGGCCCAAAGGGGCAAAACGAACCCTGGACCACCCTAAAGGGGCCTTAAACAACTTCTAAACAGGCCCAAAGGGGCAAAACGAACCTTGGACCACCCTAATGGGGCCTTAAACAACTTCTAAACAGGCTCAAAGGGGAAAAACGAACCCTGGAGCACCCTAAAGGGGCCTTAAACAACTTCTAAACAGGCCCAAAGGGGCAAAACGAACCCTGGACCACCCTAATGGGGCCTTAAACAACTTCTAAACAGGCCCAAAGGGGCAAAACGAACCCTGGACCACCCTAATGGGGCCTTAAACAACTTCTAAACAGGCTCAAAGGTGCAAAACGAACCCCGGACCACCCTAATGGGGCCTTAAACAACTTCTAAAAAGGCCCAAAGGGGCAAAACGAACCCTGGACCACCCTAAAGGGGCCTTAAACAACTTCTAAACAGGCCCAAAGGGGCAAAACGAACCCTGGACCACCCTAAAGGGGCCTTAAACAACTTCTAAACAGGCTCAAAGGGGCAAAACGAACCCTGGACCACCATAAAGGGGCCTTAAACAACTTCTAAACAGGCCCAAAGGGGCAAAACGAACCCTGGACCACCCTAAAGGGGCCTTAAACAACTTCTAAACAGGCCCAAAGGGGCAAAACGAACCCTGGACCACCCTAATGGGGCCTTAAACAACTTCTAAACAGGCTCAAAGGGGCAAAACGAACCCTGGACCGCCCTAAAGGGGCCTAAACAACTTCTAAACAGGCTCAAAGGGGCAAAAGGAACCCTGGACCACCATAAAGGGGCCTTAAACAACTTCTAAACAGGCCCAAAGGGGCAAAACGAACCCTGGACCGCCCTAAAGGGGCCTTAAACAACTTCTAAACAGGCTCAAAGGGGCAAAACGAACCCTGGACCACCCTAAAGGGGCCTTAAACAACTTCTAAACAGGCCCAAAGGGGCAAAACGAACCCTGGACCGCCCTAAAGGGGCCTTAAACAACTTCTAAACAGGCTCAAAGGGGCAAAACGAACCATGGACCACCATAAAGGGGCCTTAAACAACTTCTAAACAGGCCCAAAGGGGCAAAACGAACCCTGGACCACCCTAAAGGGGCCTTAAACAACTTCTAAACAGGCTCAAAGGGGCAAAACGAACCCTGGACCACCCTAAAGGGGTCTTAAACAACTTCTAAACAGGCTCAAAGGGGCAAAACGAACCCTGGACCACCCTAAAGGGGCCTTAAACAACTTCTAAACAGGCCCAAAGGGGCAAAACGAACCCTGGACTGCCCTAAAGGGGCCTTAAACAACTTCTAAACAGGCCCAAAGGGGCAAAACGAACCCTGGACCACCCTAAAGGGGTCTTAATCAACTTCTAAACAGGCCCAAAGGGGCAAAACGAACCCTGGACCACCCTAAAGGGGCCTTAAACAACTTCTAAACAGGCCCAAAGGGGCAAAACGAACCCTGGACCGCCCTAAAGGGGCCTTAAACAACTTCTAAACAGGCTCAAAGGGGCAAAACGAACCCTGGACCACCCTAATGGGGCCTTAAACAACTTCTAAACAGGCTCAAAGGGGAAAAACGAACCCTGGAGCACCCTAAAGGGGCCTTAAACAACTTCTAAACAGGCCCAAAGGGGCAAAACGAACCCTGGACCACCCTAAAGGGGCCTTAAACAACTTCTAAACAGGCCCAAAGGGGCAAAACGAACCCTGGACCACCCTAGTGGGGCCTTAAACAACTTCTAAACAGGCTCAAAGGGGAAAAACGAACCCTGGAGCACCCTAAAGGGGCCTTAAACAACTTCTAAACAGGCTAAAAGGGGCAAAACGAACCCTGGACCACCCTAAAGGGGCCCCAAACAACTTCTAAACAGGCCCAAAGGGGCAAAACGAACCCTGGACCATCCTAAAGGGGCCTTAAACAACTTCTAAACAGGCCCAAAGGGGCAAAACGAACCCTGGACCACCCTAAAGGGGCCTTAAACAACTTCTAAACAGGCCCAAAGGGGCAAAACGAACCCTGGACCACCCTAATGGGGCCTTAAACAACTTCTAAACAGGCTCAAAGGGGCAAAACGAACCCTGGACCACCCTAAAGGGGCCTTAAACAACTTCTAAACAGACTCAAAGGGGCAAAACGAACCCTGGACCACCCTAAAGGGGCCTTAAACAACTTCTAAACAGGCTCAAAGGGGCAAAACAAACCCTGGAGCACCCTAAAGGGGCCTTAAACAACTTCTAAACAGGCTCAAAGGGGCAAAAACGAACCCTGGAGCACCCTAAAGGGGCCTTAAACAACTTCTAAACAGGCTCAAAGGGGCAAAACGAACCCTGGACCACCCTAAAGGGGCCCCAAACAACTTCTAAACAGGCCCAAAGGGGCAAAACGAACCCTGGACCATCCTAAAGGGGCCCTTGAACAACTTCTAAACAGGCTCAAAGGGGCAAAACGAACCCTGGAGCACCCTAAAGGGGCCTTAAACAACTTCTAAACAGGCTCAAAGGGGCAAAACGAACCCTGGACCACCCTAAAGGGGTCTTAAACAACTTCTAAACAGGCTCAAAGGGGCAAAACGAACCCTGGAGCACCCTAAAGGGGCCTTAAACAACTTCTAAACAGGCTCAAAGGGGCAAAACGAACCCTGGACCACCCTAGTGGGGCCTTAAACAACTTCTAAACAGGCTCAAAGGGGAAAAACGAACCCTGGAGCACCCTAAAGGGGCCTTAAACAACTTCTAAACAGGCTCAAAGGGGCAAAACGAACCCTGGACCACCCTAAAGGGGCCCCAAACAACTTCTAAACAGGCCCAAAGGGGCAAAACGAACCCTGGACCATCCTAAAGGGGCCTTAAACAACTTCTAAACAGGCCCAAAGGGGCAAAACGAACCCTGGACCACCCTAAAGGGGCCTTAAACAACTTCTAAACAGGCCCAAAGGGGCAAAACGAACCCTGGACCACCCTAATGGGGCCTTAAACAACTTCTAAACAGGCTCAAAGAGGCAAAACGAACCCTGGACCACCCTAAAGGGGCCTTAAACAACTTCTAAACAGACTCAAAGGGGCAAAACGAACCCTGGACCACCCTAAAGGGGGCCTTAAACAACTTCTAAACAGGCTCAAAGGGGCAAAACAAACCCTGGAGCACCCTAAAGGGGCCTTAAACAACTTCTAAACAGGCTCAAAGGGGCAAAACGAACCCTGGACCACCCTAAAGGGGCCTTAAACAACTTCTAAACAGGCTCAAAGGGGCAAAACGAACCCTGGACCACCCTAAAGGGGCCCCAAACAACTTCTAAACAGGCCCAAAGGGGCAAAACGAACCCTGGACCATCCTAAAGGGGCCTTAAACAACTTCTAAACAGGCCCAAAGGGGCAAAACGAACCCTGGACCACCCTAAAGGGGCCTGAAACAACTTCTAAACAGGCCCAAAGGGGCAAAACGAACCCTGGACCACCCTAATGAGGCCTTAAACAACTTCTAAACAGGCTCAAAGGGGCAAAACGAACCCTGGACCACCCTAAAGGGAACTTAAACAACTTCTAAACAGGCTCAAAGGGGCAAAACAAACCCTGGACCACCCTAAAGGGGCCTTAAACAACTTCTAAACAGGCTCAAAGGGGCAAAACAAACCCTGGAGCACCCTAAAGGGGCCTTAAACAACTTCTAAACAGGCTCAAAGGGGCAAAACGAACCCTGGAGCACCCTAAAGGGGCCTTAAACAACTTCTAAACAGGCTCAAAGGGGCAAAATGAACCCTGGACCACCCTAAAGGGGTCTTAAACAACTTCTAAACAGGCTCAAAGGGGCAAAACGAACCCTGGACCACCCTAATGGGGCCTTAAACAACTTCTAAACAGGCCCAAAGGGGCAAAACCGAACCCTGGACCGCCCCTAAAGGGGCCTTAAACAACTTCTAAACAGGCTCAAAGGGGCAAAACGAACCCTGGACCACCCTAAAGGGGCCGTAAACAACTTCTAAACAGGCTCAAAGGGGCAAAACGAACCCTGGACCACCCTAAAGGGGCCTTAAACAACTTCTAAACAGGCCCAAAGGGGCAAAACGAACCCTGGACCACCCTAAAGGGGCCCAAAACAACTTCTAAGCAGGCCCAAAGGGGCAAAACGAACCCTGGACCATCCTAAAGGGGCCTTAAACAACTTCTAAACAGGCTCAAAGGGGCAAAACGAACCCTGGACCACCCTAAAGTGGCCTTAAACAACTTCTAAACAGGCTCAAAGGGGCAAAACGAACCCTGGACCACCCTAAAGAGGCCTAAACAACTTCTAAACAGGCTCAAAGGGGCAAAACGAACCCTGGACCACCCTAAAGGGGCCTTAAACAACTTCTAAACAGGCTCAAAGGGGCAAAACGAACCCTGGACCCACCCTAAAGGGGCCTTAAACAACTTCTAAACAGGCTCAAAGGGGCAAAACGAACCCTGGACCACCCTAGTGGGGCCTTAAACAACTTCTAAACAGGCTCAAAGGGGAAAAAAACGAACCCTGGAGCACCCTAAAGGGGCCTTAAACAACTTCTAAACAGGCTCAAAGGGGCAAAACGAACCCTGGAGCACCCTAAAGGGGCCTTAAACAACTTCTAAACAGGCTCAAAGGGGCAAAACGAACCCTGGACCACCCTAATGGGGCCTTAAACTACTTCTAAACAGGCTCAAAGGGGCAAAACGAACCCTGGACCACCCTAATGGGGCCCCAAACAACTTCTAAACAGGCCCAAAGGGGCAAAACGAACCCTGGACCACACTAAAGGGGCCCCAAACAACTTGTAAACAGGCTCAAAGGGGCAAAACGAACCCTGGACCACCCTAAAGGGGCCTTAAACAACTTCTAAACAGGCCCAAAGGGGCAAAACGAACCCTGGACCACCCTAATGGGGCCTTAAACAACTTCTAAACAGGCTCAAAGGGGCAAAACGAACCCTGGAGCACCCTAAAGGGGCCTTAAACAACTTCTAAACAGGCCCAAAGGGGCAAAACGAACCCTGGACCGCCCTAAAGGGGCCTTAAACAACTTCTAAACAGGCTCAAAGGGGCAAAACGAACCCTGGACCACCCTAATGGGGCCTTAAACAACTTCTAAACAGGCTCAAAGGGGCAAAACGAACCCTGGACCACCCTAAAGGGGCCTTAAACAACTTCTAAACAGGCCCAAAGGGGCAAAACGAACCCTGGACCGCCCTAAAGGGGCCTTAAACAACTTCTAAACAGGCCCAAAGGGGCAAAACGAACCCTGGACCACCCTAAAGGGGCCTTAAACAACTTCTAAACAGCTCAAAGGGGCAAAACGAACCCTGGACCACCCTAAAGGGGCCTTAAACAACTTCTAAACAGGCCCAAAGGGGCAAAACGAACCCTGGACCGCCCTAAAGGGGCCTTAAACAACTTCTAAACAGGCCCAAAGGGGCAAAACGAACCCTGGACCACCATAAAGGGGCCTTAAACAACTTCTAAACAGGCTCAAAGGGGCAAAACGAACCCCTGGACCACCCTAAAGGGGCCTTAAACAACTTCTAAACAGGCCCAAAGGGGCAAAACGAACCCTGGACCACCCTAAAGGGGCCCCAAACAACTTCTAAACAGGCCCAAAGGGGCAAAACGAACCCTGGACCACCCTAAAGGGGCCTTAAACAACTTCTAAACAGGCCCAAAGGGGCAAAACGAACCCTGGACCACCCTAATGGGGCCTTAAACAACTTCTAAACAGGCTCAAAGGGGCAAAACGAACCCTGGACCACCCTAAAGGGGCCTTAAACAACTTCTAAACAGGCCCAAAGGGGCAAAACGAACCCTGGACCGCCCTAAAGGGGCCTTAAACAGCTTCTAAACAGGCTCAAAGGGGCAAAACGAACCCTGGACCACCCTAAAGGGGCCTTAAACAACTTCTAAACAGGCTCAAAGGGGCAAAACGAACCCTGGACCACCCTAAAGGGGCCTTAAACAACTTCTAAACAGGCCCAAAGGGGCAAAACGAACCTGGACCGCCCTAAAGGGGCCTTAAACAACTTCTAAACAGGCCCAAAGGGGCAAAACGAACCCTGGACCACCATAAAGGGGCCTTAAACAACTTCTAAACAGGCTCAAAGGGGCAAAACGAACCCTGGACCACCCTAAAGGGGCCTTAAACAACTTCTAAACAGGCCCAAAGGGGCAAAACGAACCCTGGACCACCCTAAAGGGGCCCCAAACAACTTCTAAACAGGCCCAAAGGGGCAAAACGAACCCTGGACCACCCTAAAGGGGCCTTAAACAACTTCTAAACAGGCCCAAAGGGGCAAAACGAACCCTGGCCCACCCTAATGGGGCCTTAAACAACTTCTAAACAGGCTCAAAGGGGCAAAACGAACCCTGGACCACCCTAAAGGGGCATTAAACAACTTCTAAACAGGCTCAAAGGGGCAAAACGAACCCTGGAGCACCCTAAAGGGGCCTTAAACAACTTCTAAACAGGCTCAAAGGGGCAAAACGAACCCTGTAGCACCCTAATGGGGCCTTAAACAACTTCTAAACAGGCTCAAAGGGGCAAAACGAACCCTGGACCACCCTAAAGGGGCCTTAAACAACTTCTAAACAGGCTCAAAGGGGCAAAACGAACCCTGGACCGCCCTAAAGGGGCCTTAAACAACTTCTAAACAGGCCCAAAGGGGCAAAACGAACCCTGGACCACCCTAAAGGGGCCTTAAACAACTTCTAAACAGGCTCAAAGGGGCAAAACGAACCCTGGACCACCCTAAAGGGGCCTTAAACAACTTCTAAACAGGCCCAAAGGGGCAAAACGAACCCTGGACCACCCTAAAGGGGCCTTAAACAACTTCTAAACAAGCTCAAAGGGGAAAAACGAACCCTGGACCGCCCTAAAGGGGCCTTAAACAACTTCTAAACAGGCTCAAAGGGGCAAAACGAACCCTGGACCACCATAAAGGGGCCTTAAACAACTTCTAAACAGGCCCAAAGGGGCAAAACGAACCCTGGACCACCCTAAAGGGGCCCCAAACAACTTCTAAACAGGCCCAAAGGGGCAAAACGAACCCTGGACCACCCTAAAGGGGCCTTAAACAACTTCTAAACAGGCCCAAAGGGGCAAAACGAACCCTGGACCACCCTAAAGGGGCCTTAAACAACTTCTAAACAGGCTCAAAGGGGCAAAACGAACCCTGGACCACCCTAAAGGGGCCCCAAACAACTTCTAAACAGGCCCAAAGGGGCAAAACGAACCCTGGACCATCCTAAAGGGGCCTTAAACAACTTCTAAACAGGCCCAAAGGGGCAAAACGAACCCTGGACCACCCTAAAGGGGCCTTAAACAACTTCTAAACAGGCCCAAAGGGGCAAAACGAACCCTGGACTACCCTAATGGGGCCTTAAACAACTTCTAAACAGGCTCAAAGGGGCAAAACGAACCCTGGAGCACCCTAAAGGGGCCTTAAACAACTTCTAAACAGGCCCCAAGGGGCAAAACAAACCCTGGACCACCCTAAAGGGGGCCTTAAACAACTTCTAAACAGGCCCAAAGGGGCAAAACGAACCCTGGAGCACCCTAAAGGGGCCTTAAACTACTTCTAAACAGGCTCAAAGGGGCAAAACGAACCCTGGAGCACCCTAAAGGGGCCTTAAACAACTTCTAAACAGGCTCAAAGGGGCAAAACGAACCCTGGACCACCCTAAAGGGGTCTTAAACAACTTCTAAACAGGCTCAAAGGGGCAAAACGAACCCTGGACCACCCTAAAGGGGCCTTAAACAACTTCTAAACAGGCTCAAAGGGGCAAAACGAACCCTGGACCACCCTAAAGGGGCCTTAAACAACTTCTAAACAGGCCCAAAGGGGCAAAACGAACCCTGGACCACCCTAACGGGGCCTTAAACAACTTCTAAACAGGCCCAAAGGGGCAAAACGAACCCTGGACCGCCCTAAAGGGGCCTTAAACAACTTCTAAACAGGCCCAAAGGGGCAAAACGAACCCTGGACCGCCCTAAAGGGGCCTTAAACAACTTCTAAACAGGCTCAAAGGGGCAAAACGAACCCTGGACCACCCTAAAGGGGCCCCAAACAACTTCTAAACAGGCTCAAAGGGGCAAAACGAACCCTGGACCACCCTAAAGGGGCCTTAAACAACTTCTAAACAGGCCCAAAGGGGCAAAACGAACCCTGGACCACCCTAAAGGGGCCTTAAACAACTTCTAAACAGGCCCAAAGGGGCAAAACGAACTCTGGACCGCCCTAAAGGGGCCTTAAACAACTTCTAAACAGGCCCAAAGGGGCAAAACGAACCCTGGACCACCATAAAGGGGCCTTAAACAACTTCTAAACAGGCTCAAAGGGGCAAAACGAACCCTGGACCACCATAAAGGGGCCTTTAACAACTTCTAAACAGGCCCAAAGGGGCAAAACGAACCCTGGACCACCATAAAGGGGCCTCAAACAACTTCTAAAATGGCCCAAAGGGGCAAAACGAACCCTGGACCACCCTAAAGGGGCCTTAAACAACTTCTAAACAGGCTCAAAGGGGCAAAACGAACCCTGGACCACCCTAAAGGGGCCCCAAACAACTTCTAAACAGGCCCAAAGGGGCAAAACGAACCCTGGACCATCCTAAAGGGGCCTTAAACAACTTCTAAACAGGCCCAAAGGGGCAAAACGAACCCTGGACCACCCTAAAGGGGCCTTAAACAACTTCTAAACAGGCCCAAAGGGGCAAAACGAACCCTGGACCACCCTAAAGGGGCCTTAAACAACTTCTAAACAGGCTCAAAGGGGCAAAACGAACCCTGGACCACCCTAAAGGGGCCTTAAACAACTTCTAAACAGGCTCAAAGGGGCAAAACGAACCCTGGACCACCCTAAAGGGGTCTTAAACAACTTCTAAACAGGCTCAAAGGGGCAAAACGAACCCTGGACCACCCTAAAGGGGCCTTAAACAACTTCTAAACAGGCTCAAAGGGGCAAAACGAACCCTGGACCACCCTAAAGGGGCCTTAAACAACTTCTAAACAGGCCCAAAGGGGCAAAACGAACCCTGGACCACCCTAACGGGGACTTAAACAACTTCTAAACAGGCCCAAAGGGGCAAAACGAACCCTGGACCGCCCTAAAGGGGCCTTAAACAACTTCTAAACAGGCCCAAAGGGGCAAAACGAACCCTGGACCGCCCTAAAGGGGCCTTAAACAACTTCTAAACAGGCTCAAAGGGGCAAAACGAACCCTGGACCACCCTAAAGGGGCCCCAAACAACTTCTAAACAGGCTCAAAGGGGCAAAACGAACCCTGGACCACCCTAAAGGGGCCTTAAACAACTTCTAAACAGGCCCAAAGGGGCAAAACGAACCCTGGACCACCCTAAAGGGGGCCTTAAACAACTTCTAAACAGGCCCAAAGGGGCAAAACGAACTCTGGACCGCCCTAAAGGGGCCTTAAACAACTTCTAAACAGGCTCAAAGGGGCAAAACGAACCCTGGACCACCATAAAGGGGCCTTTAACAACTTCTAAACAGGCCCAAAGGGGCAAAACGAACCCTGGACCACCATAAAGGGGCCCCAAACAACTTCTAAAATGGCCCAAAGGGGCAAAACGAACCCTGGACCACCCTAAAGGGGCCTTAAACAACTTCTAAACAGGCTCAAAGGGGCAAAACGAACCCTGGACCACCCTAAAGGGGCCCCAAACAACTTCTAAACAGGCCCAAAGGGGCAAAACGAACCCTGGACCATCCTAAAGGGGCCTTAAACAACTTCTAAACAGGCCCAAAGGGGCAAAACGAACCCTGGACCACCCTAAAGGGGCCTTAAACAACTTCTAAACAGGCCCAAAGGGGCAAAACGAACCCTGGACCACCCTAAAGGGGCCTTAAACAACTTCTAAACAGGCTCAAAGGGGCAAAACGAACCCTGGACCACCCTAAAGGGGCCTTAAACAACTTCTAAACAGGCTCAAAGGGGCAAAACGAACCCTGGACCACCCTAAAGGGGCCTTAAACAACTTCTAAACAGGCTCAAAGGGGCAAAACAAACCCTGGAGCACCCTAAAGGGGCCTTAAACAACTTCTAAACAGGCTCAAAGGGGCAAAACGAACCCTGGAGCACCCTAATGGGGCCTTAAACAACTTCTAAACAGGCTCAAAGGGGCAAAACGAACCCTGGACCACCCTAAAGGGGCCTTAAACAACTTCTAAACAGGCCCAAAGGGGCAAAACGAACCCTGGACCGCCCTAAAGGGGCCTTAAACAACTTCTAAACAGGCCCAAAGGGGCAAAACGAACCCTGGACCGCCCTAAAGGGGCCTTAAACAACTTCTAAACAGGCTCAAAGGGGCAAAACGAACCCTGGACCACCCTAAAGGGGCCTTAAACAACTTCTAAACAGGCCCAAAGGGGCAAAACGAACCCTGGACCACCCTAAAGGGGCCTTAAACAACTTCTAAACAGGCTCAAAGGGGCAAAACGAACCCTGGACCACCCTAAAGGGGCCTTAAACAACTTCTAAACAGGCTCAAAGGGGCAAAACGAACCCTGGACCACCTTAAAGGGGCCTTAAACAACTTCTAAACAGGCTCAAAGGGGCAAAACGAACCCTGGAGCACCCTAAAGGGGCCTTAAACAACTTCTAAACAGGCTCAAAGGGGCAAAACGAACCCTTGAGCACCCTAAAGTGGCCTTAAACAACTTCTAAACAGGCTCAAAGGGGCAAAACGAACCCTGGACCACCCTAAAGGGGTCTTAAACAACTTCTAAACAGGCTCAAAGGGGCAAAACGAACCCTGGACCACCCTAAAGGGGCCTTAAACAACTTCTAAACAGGCTCAAAGGGGCAAAACGAACCCTGGACCACCCTAAAGGGGCCTTAAACAACTTCTAAACAGGCCCAAAGGGGCAAAACGAACCCTGGACCACCCTAATGGGGCCTTAAACAACTTCTAAACAGGCTCAAAGGGGCAAAACGAACCCTGGACCACCCTAATGGGGCCTTAAACAACTTCTAAACAGGCTCAAAGGGGCAAAACGAACCCTGGACCACCCTAATGGGGCCTTAAACAACTTCTAAACAGGCTCAAAGGGGCAAAACGAACCCTGGACCACCCTAAAGGGGCCTTAAACAACTTCTAAACAGGCTCAAAGGGGCAAAACGAACCCTGGACCACCCTAAAGGGGGCCTTAAACAACTTCTAAACAGGCCCAAAGGGGCAAAACGAACCCTGGACCACCCTAATGGGGCCTTAAACAACTTCTAAACAGGCTCAAAGGGGCAAAACGAACCCTGGACCACCCTAAAGGGGCCTTAAACAACTTCTAAACAGGCTCAAAGGGGCAAAACGAACCCTGGACCACCCTAATGGGGCCTTAAACAACTTCTAAACAGGCCCAAAGGGGCAAAACGAACCCTGGACCACCCTAAAGGGGCCTTAAACAACTTCTAAACAGGCTCAAAGGGGCAAAACGAACCCTGGACCACCCTAAAGGGGCCTTAAACAACTTCTAAACAGGCTCAAAGGGGCAAAACGAACCCTGGACCACCCTAAAGGGGCCTTAAACAACTTCTAAACAGGCTCAAAGGGGCAAAACGAACCCTGGACCACCCCTAAAGGGGCCCCAAACAACTTCTAAACAGGCCCAAAGGGGCAAAACGAACCCTGGACCACCCTAAAGGGGCCCCAAACAACTTCTAAACAGGCCCAAAGGGGCAAAACGAACCCTGGACCACCCTAAAGGGGCCTTAAACAACTTCTAAACAGGCCCAAAGGGGCAAAACGAACCCTGGACCACCCTAATGGGGCCTTAAACAACTTCTAAACAGGCTCAAAGGGGCAAAACGAACCCTGGACCACCCTAAAGGGGCCTTAAACAACTTCTAAACAGGCTCAAAGGGGCAAAACGAACCCTGGACCACCCTAAAGGGGCCTTAAACAACTTCTAAACAGGCTCAAAGGGGCAAAACAAACCCTGGAGCACCCTAAAGGGGCCTTAAACAACTTCTAAACAGGCTCAAAGGGGCAAAACGAACCCTGGACCACCCTAAAGGGGCCTTAAACAAC
>NW_026943925.1:0-37500 GCF_035594765.1 Anolis carolinensis
CATTGGTCCCATGGGTTGACCCCTTGAAGGGCAAATCTGTTCCTTTGGCTCTGTGGGCTCTGCAAGTTGACCCTTTGAAGGACAAGCCAACACTTGTGTCCATTCTGTTGGTTTTATGGGTTGACCCCTTGAAGGGCAAGCCAATAGAATTGACACAAAGACATTGACTTGTCCTTCAAGGGGTCAATTGGTCCCATGGGTTGACTTGAAGGGCAAGCCCTGTTCTATTGGCTTCTTGAGTTGACCCCTTGAAGGACAAATCAACGCTTGTGTCCATTCCATTGGCTCCTTAAGTTGGACCCCTTGAATGGCAAGTCAGAGCTTGTGCCCATTCTATTAGCTCCTTGACTTGACCCTTGAATGGTGTGTCAATGATTGTGTTCATTAGCTCCGTGGGTTTGACCCCTTGAAGGACAAGTCAAGGCTTGTGTCCATTGATGTATCTACCCACTCTTCATATCTATATCTCTATATCTATACCTATCTCTCACTCTCGGCCTTGCCTTGACCGCAGGTGCCGGCATACTCTTTGGCCTACGAAGCGGCTGAGAGCGACATCATGAAGCGCCAGCCCAGAAACCCCAGGACCGACAAGCTGGTGAACGAGCGGCTGATCAGCATGGCCTATGGGCAGATCGGTGAGGCGGTCAGCGCTGCGGACACTGCGGACCGTGCAGGTCCAGCCACCCTTGGTGGGCGGATGTTGGCCTTTGAAAACCTAGAAAGTGGAACTGGAGCCAGTGAAATGCATTCATCCTGGAAATGCCAAAACTCCCTTGTGTCCTGCATGGGATTCATCTCTATCCTTTCCTCTTCTTTCAAGGCACTTCCTAATTGTGCACTTAATTATGTGCTGGAGTTCCTTGTTGTTGTTGTTGTTGTTTGTGTTGTTGTATTATTATTATTATTATTATTATTATTATTATTAGTATGACTCAGCAAACAAGTCGAACACTTCCCAAGTGTCTAGGACTGTGTGATTGTACTTTCGGATGATGCGCGCGGATCCCAGTAGGGTGGCCTTTTGCAATTGGCCAAAATAATAATATAATAATTATTATTATTACTACTACTACTACTACTATATTTATATCCAGCTTTTGCCTTTGCATCCATAGAATCCTAGAGCTGTAAGAGACCCCCCAATGGCCTTCCAACTCAAACTTATAATATAGATAAATGGAGGCACTCAGAATCACCTTCAGTCAGAATCTTAGAGTTGGGAAGGAACCCCAGAGGCCATCCAGTCCAAACCCCTTTATTTTTCTAGACAGGAAGTCACCACCCAATTCCTCACAACAGATGGCCATCCAGCCTCTGCATAATAATAATAATAATAATAATAACAACAACAACAACAACAACAACAATGACACCATAGAATCCTAGAGTTGGAAGAGACACCCCCCCAGGGCCCATAATATAGATAGATAGAGTCAAAATAGATCAGTGATAGAATCATAGAGTCAAGAGGGAAACCCAGAAGTCATCCAGTCCAAGCAGGAAGACACCACCCGATCCCTCCCGACAGATGGCCCTCCAGAGAAGGCAACTGAAATGCAACGTATTTGCAGACAGTCCCTCGCGACTCAACTGAGACGAGGTTTAGGCTTTCCTCAATGGTCACCCGTGCTGTTTCTGTCCAGGTTTCGAGGGGATTTTCCAGGGTTTGGGGGCCCCAGTAAAGAGGGTTTCCTTGACCCCGGGACTCCTTGTTTCCAGGCATGATCCAGGCGTTGGGGGGCTTCTTCTCCTACTTTGTGATCCTGGCCGAGAACGGCTTCCTGCCCTCCGTGCTGGTGGGCATCCGCCTCAACTGGGACGACCGGACGGTCAACGACCTGGAGGATTCCTATGGGCAGCAATGGGTGAGCAGAGGGACGGGACCCCCCCGGCAGACCCCCACAAGGGAAGGTGGAGGCGGCTTTTTACTCGGCGCTGGGACGGATTGTGGAAACACGGTTGAAATGGGGGACCCAGAGGTCATCTGGTCCAACCCCATTATGCCAGGAAGGAAGACACAAGCAAAGCCCTCCCGACAGATGGCCATTCGGCCTCTGTTTGTAGACACAGAGGCAGGGCTGGAAGGGGGGGTCTCCAGAAGTCATTCTAGTCCAACCCCCTTATACCAGGGAGGAAGCCACAAGCAAAGCCCTCCTGACAGATAGCCATTCAGCCTTTGTTTATAGCCATAGAAACAGGTCTGGAAGGGGGACCCTAGAGATCATGTAGTCTATCCTCTTATACCAGGGAGGAAGCCACAAGCAAAGCCCTCCTGACAGATAGCCATTCAGCCTTTGTTTATAGCCATAGAACAGGTCTGGAAGGGGGACCCTAGAGATCATGTAGTCTAATCCTCTTATACCAGGGAGGAAGCCACAAGCAAAGCCCTCCTGAAAGAAAGTCCATCATTCTTTGACGCATTATATTCCATTAGAGATGGAGGGGAACCCAAAGGCCATCCAGTCCAGCTGCCTTCTTCCGGGCAGGAAGGCACAATGCAAGCCCTCCCAAAAGATGTCCCTTCAACCCCACTGCCGCCAGTGTTCCCTCCTCCTCCTCCTCCGTGACGCCCCCTCCCCTTTCCTACAGACCTACGAGCAGCGCAAAGTGGTGGAGTTCACCTGCCACACGGCCTTCTTTGTGAGCATCGTGGTGGTGCAGTGGGCCGACCTGATCATCTGCAAGACCCGGAGGAACTCCGTCTTCCAGCAAGGCATGAGGTGAGGCGCCCAGAGGGCCATCTAGACCCCGCGCTTGGATGGAAGTTGGGGGCCTCGGGGCTCACCGTTCCTTCCTTCCGTCTCCCCAGAAACAAGATCCTGATCTTCGGCCCTCTTTGAGGAAACCGCCCTGGCTGCCATCCTCTCCTACTGCCCCGGGATGGACGTGGCCCTCAGGATGTATCCCCTCAAGTGAGTCCCAATTGGAGCGAGCGCTCAAGGGCCCAGGGCTTCCCAGGTCTCAGTGTCTCCGGTGGCCTAGGGGATAAAAGCCTTGCGACTTGAAGGTTGGGCTGCTGACCTGAAGGCTGCCAGGTTCGAATCCCACCCGGGGAGAGCGGGGATGAGCTCCCTCTGTCAGCTCCAGCTCCATGCGGGGACATGAGAGAAGCCTCCCACAAGGATGGTAAAAACATCAAAACATCTGGGCAATGTCCCCTGGGCAACGTCCTTGCAGACGGCCAATTCTCTCACTCCAGAAGCAACTCCGGTTGCTCCTGACACGAAAAAAAAGTGTCTATGCCACAGTTTTTAAAGTTGGCTTTAAGCCCAGTCTTTTTCTGCCAAGGACACCATCCAATCCCACCTGTCAGATGACTATCCAGCCCGTTTATAGAATTCTAGAGTTGGAAGAGACCCGCAAAGGCCACCCAATCCAAGCTCCTTCTTTCTGCCTTGATGCAGGAAAAGCACAATCAAAGCAGCCTCAACAGATGGCCACCCAGTCTGTGCTGAAAAGCCTCCTCCAAGGAGCAGCTCACTGCCTCTCCTTTGCATTGCTTGCTCTGAATGTTCTCCTTCCTCTCCTTCCTCTTTCCAGGCCGAGCTGGTGGTTCTGCGCCTTCCCGTACAGTTTCCTCATCTTTGTCTATGACGAGATCCGCAAGCTGATCCTGCGCCGCAACCCAGGAGGTGAGAGCGGGGTGCAGCCACTCCCCACTTTAGGACATCCATCCGTTTTAACGGCACTTATTCTGTTTATTCGAATCTCATGCTCGCCTTTTGGGGCTAAGCAACATCCAAAATGGGAGTATGCATTCGATCAGTGTTTCTCCAAATGGAGGTCGGGACCCCTGGGGGGTCGCAAGGGGGGTGCTAGAGGGGTCGCCAAGTGTCTAGGCCTGTGCCAGGTTTGGTGCAGATCCATTGTGGGCTGGGTTTAGACTATTCTTTGGCTGTAGGTGAACTATAAATAATAATAACTAAACATAGCTGTCTATTCTAAACAATATCTGAAAAATATGCACCACGATAAAGGTTCAAAACATAGAACACAATATGTATATTAGAGCATCATATACATAATAATGTTAACAATAATACAAATAATAATACAACTGATGATCCAATTCTGTCAGCTGTAGTGGCACACAGTCGTAACTTACAGAATATAAAGATTTATAGACTGCAATCATCCAGATTTAAATGCTACACAGAGCAGTTTTCAGTATAAAACATGTATCAGACATATATCAACAAGACTCCAACTAAAGTTTGTTAACAACACAGTATGTATACATTCAGTCTTTCCAAAATGGCATGTAATATGCTGTAAAACTAAATATATCAGTGTATAAATCAATTGGCTCAAACCTGGCTTGGAGTCAAAACAAATCAAAGTCTCTGTAGTCTTGGAGCAGTTCTATAGGACTCCTCAGGATGTAAGTGTCAGCCTTTGTTCAATGCCATTGTTGGTGGAGTTCAGAATGCACTTTGATTGTAGGTGAACTATAAATCCCAGCAACTACAACTCCCAAGTGACAAAACCAATCACCCCAACCTCATTACTGTTCAAATTTGGGCATATCGGGTATTTGTGCCAAATTTGGTCCAGTTAATGAAATTGCTTCCAGCGATGGAAAATAAAACCTTTGGGGTGCAGAACGAATGCACTTTAATTGCCTTGGTCCAATGCATATGGAGTCACGGGAGATGTAGTTTGGCAAGGCCTTGAGCCTTCTCTGCCAAATCCCAGCATTGCATAACATTGGGTCAATGCAATTAAAGGAGTGGTGACCTCTCTTCCCCGTTGGCTTTGGCTCAGAGCGATGGTGAGCGTATGTTGCAAATCTCATGCGCTCCCCAATTTTGGCAAGGCCATTGAGCAAAAGGTGAGCAATAGATTCAAGTAAATACAGTAAATGGCATTAACTCAATGCTATGCAATGATGGGATTTGTAGTGGCAGTGTGGAGTCAAGATAATCCAGTTCAAAGCAGATAATACAATATTATAAATGCGTTATATAGCTGTGTGGAAGGGCCTTGAGTCTACACTGCCATAGAATCCAGTTAAAATCTGATAATCTGTATCTTATAGGCAGTGTGGAAGAGGCCCAAGTGAGGCCTAACTCTGCCTGTCCCCTGGGCTGAGTGGGTTGCTAGGAGACCAAGTGGGAGGAGTTTAGTCTTCTAACTGGCAGCAATTGGATAAAAACAATTATTCCTCTCCCTCTAATTAGGACTTTATTTTTCTTTTCTTTTTGTTGTATGAACGTAGAGGCATGGGTGAGGGGTTGTGCTGCCAAGTTTAGTGTTTCTGGGATGTGTAGTTTTGTTGTTTTGTCCTAGGCCGAAATTTCATTACCCTTTTATATTTATAGACTAGCTGTGCCCGGCCACGCGTTGCTGTGGCAAAGTGGTGGTGGTATTGGTTAAAAATTGTTGTGTAATTTTTATTTGACTTTATTTGCAATTTTTTATTAATTTTATTGTAAGTTATATTTTTATTTATTATATTTTATTATTTTCTTGTATTATTTTTAGTTATTTTCTGTTATTATAGTATTTTATCGTATTAATTTTTAGTGTTTTTTATTATTTTTTATTGGGTTGCTAGGAGACCAAGTGGGCAAAGCTTAGCCTTCTAACTGGCAGCAATTGGATAAAAGCAATTATTCCTCTCTCTCTAATTAGGACTTTATTTTTCTTTTCTTTTTGTTGTATCAACCTAGAGGCGTGGATGATGGGTTGTGTTGTCAAATTTCGAGGTTGGGGGGCCTGTAGTTTTGTTGTTTTGTGGGTCGCCGTGATGCCATCACTTTTTTATATAGATAGATAGATAGATAGTTTTGTAGGGGTCATGTACCACCAATGAGTGCCAGAAACCTTACAGTGAAGTCAATGGGTCTGCTCTGCAATTGGGGTGACAGACGGGGGTCCCGGCCCCTGACCCGCTTCCTGATGCCTTTCTCTTCTTGCAGGATGGGTGGAGAAGGAGACCTACTACTGAGCCCCTGCCCTTCTCTTCCTCTTCCTCTTCCGTTTCCTTTCTGGGTTGGGGTCTCCTCCTCCCCCTCCCTCTTCCCCAAATTTGCCTGTTTCCCTTTCCTTTCCGAAAGAAAGAAAGAAGAGACCACCGACTCTTTGCCGGCCGCCGGGAGAGAAACATCCAAACCGAGACCCCTCCCCAAAACAAAACCCCCTCCCTTGGAAATAGCTGGGACCCCCCCCCCCCTTTTCATTGTTGTCCCTCATTGACCCCACAAACCCTCCCTTGGCCATCATTTCCTTTGTTTTTAGGACCTTTTCCGAAATGGGGAGGGGAGAAATGGAGGGGGCAACACACATGTATACATACATACATACATACATATATATATATATATATTGACCTCTCCTCTCCCCTTGTCCATAGCTGGATTTGAACCCGGGACCAGCCCCAGAACAACATGCCTCGGATTAAGTGAGCCAAATTGGGGAGGGGGCTTATTTGGGGGAGGGGTTTCCCTATGTTTCCTGGTTTATTTCCCCAACTATTTCCTCCTTCCGTTCAATGGAGGTTGAATGAGTGCGGATGGGTGTGTTTGAGGCCAGTGGTCAGTCATTGGGTCAGTCCCACCACTGGCCGGCTCTTATCTTCCCTGGCATCATCATCATCATCATTGCTATTATATTTATATGCCGCTTTTATCTCCTGACCAAGTCCACAAAGCGGCTCTAATGAAAAAAGCAAAACAATCTTCCCCCGGCATCATCATTATCATCGTCATTCATTATGCTTTTATCTCCCGATTGAAATTATTATTATTATTATTTTATTATGACACAGCCAACAAGATAGATATGCTGGATTTTGTATCACAAAATCACAAGTCGAACACTTCCCAAGTGTCTAGGACTATGTGGGATATAAATATAATAATAATAATAATATATTTATATCCCGCTTTTATCTCCTGACTGAATTGCAAAGAGGCTCTTAAAGAAACAGTACACTTTAAAATGGAAAACATATACGTATCAAACCAACCAGTCAATTGAAATCCCTTGAAACTATTATTATTATTATTATTATTATTATTATTATTATTATTATTACTAGTAATGATTATTAGCATGATATTGACATCCTGCTTTTATTTCCTGATTGAATTGCAAAGTGGCTAAAGAAACAATACAGTTTAAAAGTCATAACATACAAGTATCAAACAAGCCGGACGATTAGAACCTCTGAGAACTACTACTACTACTACTACTACTACTACTACTACTACTACTACTATTATTATTATTATTATATTTATATTTATATTTCACTTTTATCTCCCAATTGAATTGAAAAGCAGTTTATAATCTTAAAGAAACAGCTCAGTTTAAAACTTACAAGTATCAAACCAACTAACCAATTAAAATCCCTGACAATTATTATTATTGTCCTGTTTTTATCTCCTGATTAAAACGCAAAGCGGCTTAGGACCTTAAAGAGACAGTACAATTTAAAACCGACAACATACACGCGTTGAAATACAATCAGACAAAGCAGTTGATTAAAATACCTTGAAACTATTATTATTATTATTATTATTATTATTATTATTATTATTATTATTATGTAACTGAATGAAACAGTCCATTGCAACCACTTAGAAACTTTTAAAAAAGTTTTGCCACCCACTCATGTTAATATGGGGTTAGGATAGAATCATAAGGACACCATCCAATACCTCCCGGCAGATGGCCATCCAGCTTCTGTTTAAAAAGCCTCCAGAGAAGAATGGAGACTGCAATGGACTCCCAGGCAAGCGATATCCCACCAGAGTCGGAAGGGAGGCCCAAAAGGCCATCTAGTCCAACCCCCTTTCTGTTTTGCAAGAAGGCACCATCCAATCCCTCCCAACAGATGGCCATCTGGCCTCCGTCTAAAAATCCTCCACTCCATCAAAGTGTTTGAGAGAATGAAATCTACCCATGTTTATATTTTTAAAAAATTATTATTCTACCCCTTTTGGCTTGATTCCTGCTAGACGTGTCTCCTGTGCATGTACAGAGTTCCATAGGGCCGTAAGAGAGCAGCTTATTCCCTCTGCGTGAGTGTGTGTGTGTGAGTGTGTGTCTATATGGGGAAGGGGGTCCGTCCATCATTTCTGTTCCAATAGGAACCACTGTCAGGAAATTGGGGGGGGGGGGCTGTCCTGGCATTGACCTCCTTGGTGACCTCGAGTGACCCCTCCCCAGATCTCCCCTTTGACCAATGGGATGGGGGGCCTTGTCCGAGGGGGGGTCAGCAATTTGGGGTCTCCCCATGTCGCCCCTCCCCCGCTCCCCCAAACACACACGCAGCCCCCTCCCCACATTTCCTTTGCATTTGGGGAGGGAGGGGCACCCTTCTTCTTCTTCCCCCGTTTTGGGATCGTGTCGTCGTGTGAATCAACCAAAACAAGGGAAAATAACGGAAAACAACAACAACAACAACAACCCCGGTTTAACAAATAAAATAAATTTAAAAAAACAAAATGCGGTCGTTGGGTGTTTGTTGGCACTGTGAGAGAGAAGGGGTGTGTGATGCACACTCTGGACAGAAAATTATACATATACACACATGCACCCATATACAGACACACACCCATATATGTACCCTGTTTCCCCGAAAATAAGACATCCCCTGAAAATAAGACCTAGTAGAGGTTTTGCTGAATTGCTAAATATAAGGCCTCCCCCAAAAGTAAGACCTAGCAAAGTTTTTGTTTGGAAGCATGCCCAACGAACAGAACACCAGAGCATGCAGGATCGGTCAATGTACATGTAAATAATGGTAGTAACAAGAAATTCTTGATAGAATTCACAGTTTGTCTGGTTATGCCGGTTTGTGATGACAACTACTGTACAGTATATAATAAATGTTCATTTTTTGTTCAACAATAAATGTGAATTCTTCTTCATGGAAAAATAAGACATCCCCTGAAAATAAGACCTAGTGCATCTTTAGGAGCAAAAATTAATATAAGACACTGTCTTATTTTTGGGGAAACACGGTATGCACATGCACACATATAATATGTATGCACACATATACACCTACACACACATATACATGCACATATAATATATATACATGCACACATAATATGTATACACACATGCATACATACACATTTATATACACACCAATACATACATACATACATACATGCACATATATGTTTACACACATACACATATGCACACAGTTATATACACATGCACACAAATATATACAGACACACATGTATACACATGCACACATATATGCATATATACACACAAATATATATACACATGCACACATAGAATGTGTATATACACATATAATACAGTAGAGTCTCACTTATCCAACATTCGCTTATCCAATGTTCTGGATTATCCAACGCATTTTTGTAGTCAATGTTTTCAATATATCATGATTTTTTGGTGCTAAATTCATAAATACAGTAATTACTACGTAGCATTACTGCATATTGAACTACTTTTTCTGTCCAATTTGTTGTACAACATGATGTTTTGGTGCTTAATTTGTAAAATCATAACCTAATTTGATGTTTAATAGGCTTCTCCTTAATCTCTCCTTATTATCCAACATATTCGCTTATCCAACGTTCTGCCGGCCCGTTTATGTTGGATAAGTGAGCCTCTACTGTATGTATACACACATATACACACACATATACATATATATACATGCACGTGTTTACACACACATATACATGCACATATATATACACATACACAAAGATATTCATATACACACATATATATTACTAGCTTTGCCCGGCCACGCGTTGCTGTGGCTTATGGGAATCCTTTGTTGGCCAGGTGGAATAGCAGTGAATAGCCTTGCAGTCTCAAAGCCTGACCATTTTCTGGAGTAGCTGGAGCTTTTTGTTGTATGAACGTAGAGGCATGGATGAGGGGTTGTGCTGCCAAGTTTAGTGTTTCTGGGATGTGTAGTTTTGTTGTTTTGTCCTAGGCCGAAATTTCATTACCCTTTTATATATATAGATATATACATACATACACACGTATATTTATACACACACACACATACAGTGTTCCATCACTTATCGCTGGGGTTACGTTCCAGGACCACCCGCAATAAATGAAAATCCGTGAAGTAGGGGCACTATATTTATTTTAATATTTATACATTATTTTAGCAGTTATAAACTATTTTAAGTCTTTCTCAACCAATCATGTGTTGATAAATCGCCTCCTTCTCCTCCCGTTGCCGCTTGGGCTCCTTTTCTCTCCCTTCGGCTTCTCCTTCCTCCCTTTCTTGGGCTGTAAATTGTATTTTTTATGATTTATAAGTCTTTTAGAGTTTATTGAAAAACAGCGAATCCGTGAAAAGTGAACCATGAAGTAGTGAGGGAACACTGTATGTATGGATGGCCATCTGCCGGGAGGGATTGGATTGTGTATTTCTGCCCACCGGAAAGGGGTTGGACTGGAGGACCTTTGGGGGAGCCCGTCCCATGAAAGCAGCGCTGCATGGCGTGCCCTTCTGAAAGCACTCAAAGACACACCAATGTCATGGCTTCCGCCGGATCAATAGATGTACGGGAGAGGCTTTGGCGCATGATGGAAGGCGCACGGTGATGCTGCAGCAGATCTATGTGGGCCGGGGAGCGCAGCGATGATCGTGCGCGTGAGTATGCATGCCACACGCACGGGGACGGTGCCAATCCCTCTGCTTTGGGGCCGGGCGAGGAGGTGTGTCCAGTGTGGTGTGGGGGGCCAAGGGCCCTGTCCTGGGATGACCCCGCCTCGGACCTTCCTCTTGCGCCTCCTTTTCCCACGTTAAGCCTCCTCCTCGTCTCCACCGCCTGACCCAGCTAATTTAATCGGATTGCTTTTTCCATCTGTCTCCCATGGGAGGAGGAGGAGGGGGAGGAGGTCATCGCCACGGCAACCAGAGGATGGAGAAGGGTGTCGCCATGGCGACGGAGCGGCTGGACCGATGATGACGGGCAAGTGATGCAAGGCCGGAGTCCGGCCAAGGGGCCTCCGTGACCCACTTGGGGGCTCCTTTTCCCAGACTAATACCACACGGTGTTGTCCAAGGCTTTCCTGGCCGGAGTCACTGGGTTGCTGTGAATTTTCCGGGCTGTCTGGCCAAGATCCAGGAAGATTCTTCCCTGATACCCTGTTTCCCTGAAAATAAGACATCCCTTGAAAATAAGACCAGGTAGAGATTTTGCTGAAATGCTAAATATAAGGCCTCCCCTGAAAGTAAGACCTAGCAAAGTTTTCGTTTGAAAGCATGCCCGGCGCCTGCCAAACAGAACGCCAGAGCATGCAGGATTGGTAAATGTACATACCAGTTGTACATGGAAATACAGTAGAGTCTCACTTATCCAAGCTAAACGGGCCGGGAGACGCTTGGATAAGTGAATATCTTGGATAATAAGGAGGGATTAAGGAAAAGCCTATTAAACATCAAATTAGGTTATGATTTTACAAATTAAGCACCAAAACATCATGTTATGCAACAAATTTGACAGAAAAAGTAGTTCAATACGCAGTAATGTTATGTTGTAATTACTGTATTTATGAATTTAGCACCAAAATATCACGATATATTGAAAACATTGACTACCAAAATGGCTTGGATTATCCAGAGCCTTGGATAAGCGAGGCTTGGATTAGTGAGACTCTACTGTAATGGTAGTAACAAGAAATTCAGTTTGTCTGGTTATGTTGGTTTCTGATGACAACTCCTGTACAGGATATAATAAATGTTCATTTTTTGTTCAGCAATAAATATGAATTCTTCTTCATGGAAAAATAAGACATCCCCTGAAAATAAGACCTAGCGCATCTTTGGGAGCAAAAGTTAATATAAGACACTGTCTTATTTTTGGGGAAACACGGTACCTCCCAACGAAGGATTCTCCCAAGCAGAAATCAGCCAGGCCTTGAAGCTGCAAGGCTATTTAATGCTAATCGTGCTGACCAATGGCAACATTCACACTTGCATCAGGTAGAGAAGAGTTCTTTCTTTCTCCCACACTGGACATCATTCCACAGGTATATACAGTAGAGTCTCACTTATCCCAGCTAAATGGGTCGGCAGAACCTTGGATAAGCAAATATCTTGGATAATAAGGAGGGATTAAGGAAAAGCCTATTGAACATCAAATTAGGTTATGACTTTACAAATTAAGCACCAAAACATCATGGCTTGGATAAGTGAGACTCTACTGTATATGTAAACCCCACTTGCCTAGTTTCCAAGGGACCCCACAAGTTCTGGTGATGCCTGCCATGGATGTGTGCAAAATGTCAGGAGAGAATGCTGCTTCTGGAACATGGTCAGACAGCCCGGAAAACTCACAGCAACCTATTATTACACTATGCAACACTATTTTTCTGTGACTGGGTTATGAATGTCATTATTTCCCAATTGGCTCTATCATTAAAAATAATGGGGAGGGGTATTAAACTTCAAAAACTTTGTCTATGTGGGAGGGAGATCCAGCCAGAGCACATTTTTGCTCTAGTTTTTCAATGAATCTCGCATTGAGTCCCATCCAATTCAACTTCAACAAAAACGAAATTTTTGCAGTATAACTACAGTAGTCTCACTTATCCAACCTTTGCTTATCCAGCGTTCTGTATTATCCAGTGCTGTCTGCTTGTTAATAATCAATGTTTTTGTAGTCAATGTTTTCCATACATTGCAATGTTTTGGTGCTAAAGTCATAAATACAATAATGACTACATAACGTTACCATGTATTGAACTGCTTTTTCTGTCAAATTTGTTGTAAAACATGATGATTTGGTGCTTAAATTGTAAAATCATAACCTACTTTGATGTTTAATAGGCTTTTCCTTAATCCCTCCTTATTATCCAAGTAATTTGCTTATCCAAGCTTCTGCCGGCCCGTTTAGCTTGGATAAGTGAGACTCTACTGTAATAATAAAACATATTTGCTTATCCTACGTTCTGCCGGCCCGATAAGTGAGACTCTACTGTATAATATCATTATTCCCCCGTATCTTGCTCTGGATCAAAAAGAACACCAGGTTCACAGCAAGGGGTGCGTCGTTTAATTGTGGGAGGAGCTGAAAAAGAAAGGGGTGGGGCACTTAATTGTGGGAGGGGCTAAAATGCAAGACCAAGAAAGGGGCGGGGCTTGTAATGGTGGGAGGGGCTGGGGAGGCAAGGGCTGGACTGTGGGAGGAGCTAAAGGGGATATGAGTTTGTGGGGAGGGGGCATCCTGGAGGGCCCCTCGCTTGAGGACCTCCAAAGAAGAGAGGGAATGGCACATGACAGAGGCAACACAAGAGCGTAACAGCAGCAGCAGCATCAATGGGAGGAAAGAAGGCGCATGGGTCCGAAAGAGAGATTCCGGGGGCGGGGGGCCCACTCAGACGGGCTCCATCTGCAGCTCCTCCGTCTCCCCGGACTCCAATTCGTGGAAGGCCGCGTGCGAACCGATGACCACCAACGTGGCACCTGCAATGGACACGAGATGTGAAGGAGGCGCAAGGGAGCGGCAACCCCACAGCCCTTGAGGACCGTTTAACATCCTCTCCACAAGCCTTGTGTCTGGATTCAGGTGTCCTTTTATATCAACTCAAGGGGACAACAGCCCCAATTTCATTTGATAGTATAGCTTGATTTATTTATTTATTTTGTGTCAAAAGTGTTGCATGATAAATACATTTTAAAATGATGAAAAAAAAAAGGAAATCACAAACAACTAAATAGTTTTAGACCAAAAGCGGGCAACAGCAACTGCATTGTCCGTAGCTTTAAACAACTCCTCCTCCGTACATGAGGCAGGACATTGTGGGCAAGCATACATATGCAGAGTTGTTTGTTCAGCTTGATTAAATAATATATATATATATACCTTTTAAAGGTTTTTATAATGTGTTTTAACAATGTTATTAATGGATCTGTATGTACTGTTTTTTTTATAATTGCATTTTTGGGCATTACATTTTGCCAATTTTTGTAAGCCGCCCCGAGTCCCCTCGGGTGAGAAGGGCGGGGTATAAATGTTGTAAATAAAAATAAATAAATAAATAGCCCTCGCCTTAGAAATCAGCTGAAGGTTTAGAAGAATTCAGCCACGAGTAAACACACCCAAAGGAGACATGCAACCAATGGCAGCAGGAAGGAAAGAAGCAGGGCCATAAACAGGCCATGTCCTTCTTTAGGGATGCAAAAGGGAACCCACTGAAGGCCTGGGATTAAAGAACTCACACAGGCGGCAAGTCTTAGATGTGAGCCGGTTCAAACAAAAGGGTGTTTGATGGGTTGGCCAAAAGATCAGAGGGTGTGTGATATACTGAATGCAGGGAAATGGCAGGGGAAATGATGGCTTACTTGAGCCATTTGGGCAAACAACTGATCAAAGGGACCAAGGGAGGATGGAAAGGGGACAGAAAGAGCCCGGAGGGAAAAAGGATGCTCAGAGGTCTGAAATGTCCTCAGAAATCCTATAAATCCCCAACTGAGCTGCTGCGTCTCAGGGTGGCATTTCCTTTTGGCCGTTCCATCTATCTGCACAAATAAGGACTGTCGTATCTGAATCCAGATGTTCCTGTATCTCAACTCGCCTCAACTCTAAATGCCTGATGTCTAAAGAGGAGGAAGACGGGAGCTGGAGCCCAGAATAGCCTGGACTTGGAGACATCAGGACAGGGGTGGCTAGGAGTACCGGAGGCATGCCTGCACCCACAGCCAAACAGGAAATGTTTTGCGCTTGAGAGCATCGCCCAGCAACTCACCCAGGACCCAGAAGACGGCAGACCCGGCTCCGGCCAGCCAGAAGAAGGGGAAGGAGACCCCTCCGGCCAGGCCGTACTGGTGGGCTGTGCTCAGCTCCCGACCTGGAAGGCAGAAGGAGAGGGAAGCGGTGAGGCGGGGGCAGCGGTGGCAGTCCCAGGGCAGAGAGGCAGGCCGGAATGGCCGGAAGGAAGCCATCCCAACCCCGCCATGCAAAGAATGTGAGAAATAAGGGGCTTCCCAAGGTCCAGCCCTGAGTTACAAACATCTGACTTACAAACAACTCATAGTCAGTAACAGAGTTGGGCTGGATGGCCTTTGGGGATCCCTTCCAAATCTATGACACTATATCTACCTCATATATATATATATATATATATATATATATATATGGGCCCCTGGTGGCACAGTGTGTTAAAGCGCTGAGCTGCTGAACTTGCAGACCAAAAGGTCCCAGGTTCATAGCCCAGGAGCAGAATGAGCGCCCGCTATTAGCTCCAGCTCCTGCCAACCTAGCAGTTCGAAAACATGCAAATGTGAGTAGATCAATAGGTACTGCTCCAGTGAGAAGGTAACGGTGCTCCATGCAGTCATGCCAGCCACATGACCTTGGAGGTGTCTACGGACAACGCCGGCTCTTCGGCTTAGAAATGGAGATGAGCACCAACCCCCAGAGTCGGTCACGACTGGACTTAATGTCAGGGGAAAACCATTACATGTATATAAATAATTTATGTACAGTATATATATTTCACCCTTCTCACTCCAAAGGGACTCAGGGCTGATCACAGAACACATATACGGCAAACATTCAATGCCAATTATAACCATGGCAAGAC
Organism: Anolis carolinensis; assembly: GCF_035594765.1. Taxonomy (NCBI): domain Eukaryota; kingdom Metazoa; phylum Chordata; class Lepidosauria; order Squamata; family Anolidae; genus Anolis; species Anolis carolinensis. Next base: position 15,562 of record NW_026943925.1, read on the forward strand.
AGACAACAGATAGACATATTATACAGGCTTTCCCAACTTTCGGCATCTTTGGAGGTTGTGCTCGGTTCCAGCCACCGGGTGGTGCTGTTGCTCCATCTCCCTAAAGAAAAGTTTTCTTTGTTCGGAAACTTCCTCTTTTTCTGATTGAAACGCCCAGCCTAAATACCTCCCTGCTTTTTAATGTGGTTCCTATTTATCTACCCAGGTTTGTTTTCGAACTGCTAGGTTGGCAGAAGCTGAACAAAAGGACAGGAGGTCACCCTGACCCAGGCTTTGAACTCTCAACCTTCCAGTTTGCAAAATTTATTGCATCTTGGAGATTAACCTGCTGTGCTAAAGCCCAGCCCAGAATAACAAACAACTGACTTGCAAACAACTCTGAGTTAAGAACAGGGCTCGTTAAGAGCAAGGGTGCCGAGGCAGCAGGAGGAGAGAGACAGGCTGTTAACAGGACTGGCCACAGGGAGCGTAATTTTACTGTTATTGTTTTAATTATATATGTTGTTGTATTGTTTTATCTGTTGATCGGGCTTGGCCCCCATGTGAACAACTCTGAGTCCCCTCGGAGAGATGGAAGCGGGTTATAAAGTATTCTTATTCTTCTTATTTTTATTATTACTACATCTCCCCCTTGGAAGGAAAGGAAATCCACTCCTGGAAGAGCCATGATGTCTGTTCCCACTGAGGACTTATCCCCAGTCCCCAGTTTCCATAACAAGCCAAATTTCCCCAAATGCAATTCTCTCAGGGACAAAAGGGAGGTGGGTGTCAACCCTTCCTTATGCTATCTAAAGCTATAGGTAGATAGATATGGCTGGAATTACACTTTAAACATGTCCCTGTTTCGCCTTACAAACAAATTCAACTTAAGAACAAATCTATAGCACTTGTTTGTAACTTGGGGATGAAGGAAGACCCAACCAATATTCCTGCGGATACACTGCCCCCTGGTGGCGAATCTGGGAGGTTCCAAAGGGAGACAGCTGTAAGGCCTTCCTTTCCTTCCTTTTTTCCCTCCTTCCTTCCTCCCTTCTTCCCACTCACCAAACAGCACCAGCTGCGAATGCTGGGTCTTCAGGTAGATGATGTAACAGGCCCCAAAGAAGACGGCCAGCGCAATCAGGAGGAGCGGAGAAGTGATGCTAATGAGAGAGAGGGGGGGGGGGAGACATGGACTTGATTCTGCTCAGTTAAAAAAGCCAGTGCTCAGGGACACCCACCTGCTCTGCATTGTACCTCTGTGCAACTAAGCAATGTCAGCTTCTTTGAGTGGCATATGGGAGAGAAGCAGGACATAAACTGAGGGGCGGCTGAGGGGGAAAAGGAAGGGGTCTGAGGCTGTTAGGAATTCTGCGAGTTGCAGTCCAAAACACCTGGAGGGCCCACGTTTGCCCATGCCTAGTCTAAAGCATCTCTCACACACACCCGGCACTCACAGGCAGTAGAGGATGAGGCCGAGGAAGACGAAGACGTAGTTGCTCTGGAAGTACTCCACGTTGCGGACCAGGCGCTTGCAAAGCTCTCCAAAGTTGCGCGGCTTCCCGAAGCGACGCTGGTCCACGAAGTTGGCCCAGGGGCGGATGGTGGCGCGGCGCTGGTCCAGCCACTCCTTGGCCGGGCCGGGGGGCAGCAGGGCCGCCGGAAGGGGGATCCTGGGGAAACCAACAAGGAGGGGTCAAAGGCCATCCAAACACCCCACGGTCTGCGAAGGAGCCCATTCCTCAGCTTCCGAAAACCCCTTTCCCACATCCCTTCCTAGAGAGATTCAAGTGGCATTAAAACAAATATTTAGCGACATTTATATCCCGCCCTTCTCACCCCGAAGGGGACTCAGGGTGGCTTACAAGTCATATAATACAGTAGAGTCTCACTTATCCAACGTTCTGGATTATCCAACGCATTTTTGTAGTCAATGTTTTCAATGCATTGTGATATTTTGGTGTTAGATTCGAAAATACAGTCATTACTACATAGCATTAATGTGTAATGAACTACTTTTTCTGTCAAATTTGTTGTATAATATGATGTTTTGGTGCTTAATTTGTAAAATCATAACCTATTTTGATGTTTAATAGGCTTTTTCTTAATCTCTCCTTATTATCCAACATATTCACTTATCCAACGTTCTGCCGGCCTGTTTATGTTGGATAAGTGAGACTCTACTGTAATACCGTGTTTCCCCGAAAATAAGACAGTATCTTATATTAATTTTTGCTCCCAAAGATGTGCTAGGTCTTATTTACAGAGGATGTCTTATTTTTCCATGAAGAAAAATTCACATTTATTGTTGCACAAAAAAATGAACATTTATTATATACTGTACAGTAGTTGTCATCACAAACCAGCTTAACCAGACAAACTGTGAAACCTATCAAGAATTTGTTGTTGCTACCATTATTTCCATGTACAACTGATATGTACATTTACCAATCCTGCATGCTCTGGTGTTCTGTTTGGCGGGTGCCGGGCATGCTTCCAAACAAAAACTTTGCTAGGTCTTACTTTCGGGGGAGGCCTTATAGTTAGCAATTCAGCAAAACTTCTACTAGGTCTTAGTTTTTGGGGATGTCTTATTTTTGGGGAAACTGGGTAATAATAACAATAATAATAATAATACATCACACAGTCCTAGACACTTGGGAAGTGTTCGACTTGTGATTTTTTGATACAAAATCCAGCATATCTATCTTGTTTGCTGTGTCAGACTATGTCGTTGTGTCAATAATAATAATAATAATAATAATAATAATAATAATAATAATAATAACTTTATTTTTATTCCCCGCCTCTATCTCCCCAAAGGAGACTCAGGGTGGCTTACATGGGGCAAAGCCTGAATAAAAACAATAACAATATAAAACACAACAAGAGACAAGAGACATGCACAATTATAAAAATTTAAACATTACCCAATAAAAATAAATCACAAAAAAAAATAAAAACATGGATTAAAATAGAGAGGTTGTAAAAACAGACTGGGTAAAGTGCACCATATAAATATTGTAAACACGAGGTGACTGAACATACAATATATTATATTATTCGTATAGCACAATGTATAACACTATACTGCAATATTAGCAATATTAAATGTAATATTAATATACCATTATAATAGTGTATTATTATTATATTATATTACATTATAATATTATTAATATTATATGCACATACAATACTTATTTGCATAATATAATATGATTACTGTATATTATTATATTGTTATAGTACAATATAGTAATATATGATGCGTATATTGTGCTATATGAATAATATAATATATTGTATGTACATTTAACTTGTGAGCCGCCCTGAGTCCCCTTCAGGGTGAGGGTGGGATATAAATGTCGCAAATAAATAAATAAATAAATAAATAAATGCATCCTGGGAGAATATGGTGACCTTGTCCCCAAATGATGGCATTTGGAGGGACGTATTATTTCATAATATTCCTTGATCCTTACTTGGTGCCCAGCACTGTCCCAGCCGTCTCCATCTCAGTGGCCGGATTGAAGAGATGCTCTGGCCCGGTTTTGCCCGCCATTCTGCTCCCGTCTGCAGAGAAATAGACACAGAAAAAGAAAGAAAATATATATATTATATATTACTATCTTAGGGGCCCTGCAATTTTGCAGATATTTTGCAATGATAAAAATTAGAAATGGCCGTAGTTTGGCTTGAGATGTTACGGTTCTCAATGTCCCCATTAGAAATGCACAAGGTAGAATCTTTGGAAGCGGGTGGACAACACCTCCCATCATCGTGTGCCAATCCTTGCTGAAATCGCATGCATTTGAATTATTGCCATGTTATTAGTTGCCCTGAGTCCCCTCCGGGGTGAGAAGAGCAGGGTAAAACTATAGTAAATAAATAATAAATAAATTTTAAGTTGGTAATGGTGGATATGCGTAAGTTTGGTGCAAATCCATCATTGGTGGGATTCACCCTGCTCTCTCTCAGGATGGGATGGACTCTAATACCCATCATCCTCTGTCAAACTGTGCCGGCATTATAGGTGGCCACAGCGGTTAATGTGTACCAACCTTGGTCAAGATCAGTCACTGGCAGCCATGACACTGCTCTATGGATATTGGTGGTTGAAAGACCCGAACTCCCATCATCCTCTGCCAATCCAGATCTATTAAGCCACCCAGGAGCCATCCCAATACACACACACACACACATGTAATTTGAATTTTATCATATACACGGGTTTAGTTATTCAGCCACAAAGGCTCTCAGAACAGCTCAAGCAGCTGAAGCACGGCACATTTTGTTCGTCCTCAGGCTTACAATCTAAATAAGATGTAATAATACAGAAGATGTAATAATAAATAAGACACAATGGGGCTGTGTCTGGCTGCTTGCCTCCTGGGTTTGGGGGTATTCAATTTACATGTGTGTATGTTTATCTGTATATATGTGTGTGTGTGTGTGTGTAAATCAATATGTGGTGATTCAATATACATACATAGATATAGATATGTGTGTGTGTCTGGGGCATTCAATGTACATGTGTGTATGTTTATCTGTATATATATATATATATGTGTGTGTGTGTGTGTATGTAAATCAATATGTGGTTATTCAATATACATACAGACATAGATATAGATGTGTGTGTGTGTGTCAATGTACATGTGTGTATGTTTATCTGTATATATATGTGTGTGTATGTAAATCAATATGTGGTTATTCAATATACATACAGACATAGATATAGATATGTGTGTGTGTGTGTGTGTCTGGGGCATTCAAAGTACATGTGTGTATGTTTATCTGTATATATGTGTGTGTGTATGTATGTAAATCAATATGTGGTTATTCAATATACAGACATAGATATGTGCATGTGTCAATGTACATGTGTGTATGTTTATCTGTATATGAGTGTGCGTGTATGTAAATCAATATGTGGTTATTCAATATACATACAGACATACATATAGATATGTGTGCGTGTCTGGGGCATTCAATGTACATGTGTGTATGTTTACATGTGCGTGTGTATGTGTATGTAAATCAATATGTAGTTAATCAATATACAGACATAGATATAGATATGTGTGTGTGTCAATGTACATGTGTGTATGTTTATCTGTATATGTGTGTGCGTGTGTGTTAATCAATATGTGGTTATTCAATATACGTACAGACATGGATATAGATATGTGTGTATGTCGGGGGGCATTCAATGATATTTATCAGGCATGGGCAAACCTCGGCCCTCCAGGTGTTTTGGACTACAACTCCCACAATTCCTAACAGCCTGCCGGCTGTTAGGAATTGTGGGAGTTGTAGTCCAAAACACCTGGAGGGCCGAAATTTGCCCATGCCTGATATTTATGTCTACAGGATGTTTGAGGATATTCAATATACATACAGACAGATGGATCCTTCGACCTGCGGAGGCCTACCTTGCAGGGGAGGATTCCCCGGAGGGAGCGCTCCCAAAGGCCCTTCCTTCCTTCCTCCCTTCCCCGAAGATGACGAGAAAAGCGGGGAAGTAAAGGGAGGCGAGGAAGGCCGCTCGGGGCCTAGCCCGGGCCTCAAGGATGCTCGCCTGCCTCCCTGGTTGCCCCTAGCAACCGCACCCCGCGCGATGGGCGCTCACCTGCCTCCTCCGTCCGGCGGCGCCAAGCCTGCGTGGCAACCCGGAGGGGGCGGAGCCAACGAGGGACCCGGATATAGGGGGCAGGCCTCTCCCTGACGTGGCGCCTGCCGGGAAATGTAGTCTCGCGGCTCCCTCGCCTAGGAAGCCGCAGGCCTGGCCACAGAGCGGAGTGGACTACGATTCCCAGCAGGCCACGCTTTCTTCATCCAAAGAGGCCTGGCTTTGTGGACTGAGTGGCCTAGAGTTGTATTATTGGGTTGTTGTGTTATTATTTCCCTAGGCAATGGAACATTTAAGGCCTAATTCTATCCTTTAGGGGTTGTATTTTGTTTGTGATTCCCCTCTTCCTCCTCTTCTTTTATTTATGATCATTCTTATTATTTTTGGTATTACTTCATTTCCTTAGTATTATTATTATATTGGAATATTTCATTTTCCTCCTCCAACATCGTCGTCATCATCATTATATTGGTATATTTCATCTTTCTACATTTTTACTATTATATTGGTATATTATTATTATTATTATTATTATAGTAGAGTCTCGCTTATCCAACGTAAACGGGCCGGCAGAACGTTGGATAAGCAAATATGTTGGATAATAAGGAGAGATATATCATTATTTATTTATTATTATTATTACAGTAGAGTCTCACTTATCCAACGTAAACGGGCCGGCAGAACATTGGATAAGCAAATATGTTGGATAATAAGGAGAGATTTTATTTATTTATTTATTTGGTGGGTAAACAGTTTATTAATGATATGTTACATAACAAAACAGCAAATTATAGCAGATAAAGTCAAATAACAATCCTTTTGAAATGTACATGCATATCTACAATCAACCAGTTAATTCTAACATTAAGTACATATTATTATCAGTAGTTCAAAACATATAGAATTGCTCTTTCTACATGTTATCCACTATTTTCAATCTAGATTTCTACTCATTTTTAAAAGAAATTAAGTATAAGAGTTCATCCTAACATTCAAACAAAGGCATACAATGTATTACACACAGATAATAAGGAGAGATTAAAGAAATGCCTATTAAATATCAAATTAGGTTATGATTTTACAAATTAAGCACCAAAACATCATGTTATACAACAAATTTTACAGAAAAAGTAGTTCAATACACAGTAATGCTATGTAGTAACTACTGTATTTACGAATTTAGCACCAGAATATCACGATGTATTGAAAACATTGATTACAAAAGTGCATTGGATAATCCAGAACATTGGATAAGCGAGTGTTGGATAAGTGAGACTCTACTGTATTACTAGCTTGGGTGTCCAGCAATGCCCGGATTATTTGAAAAGAGCCTTGTTTGTTTTTGTTTGTTAGATAATATCAGTTTGGTCATTTGTAACACCATTTATTTGGGGGAAAAGCCAGTCTTTCCTGTTGTTTTTTATAAGTGCTCCCATTAGAAAATGAATGAAGTTGTGGGTGAGCTACAATTCCCAAAAATCTTGGGTCAGTCCTCCCAAAACTCCCCCAGTATTCCCAGTTGGCCATGTTGTGTCAGTGTGCCAAGTTTGGTCCAGATCCGTCATCTGCTGGGTTCAGTGTTCTCTGAATACGGGTGAACTATAACTCTCTGATGCCAAGGTTGATCACCCCAAAGTCCAACAGTATGCAAAGTTAGCAGCATTGGGTCTGTGTGCCAAGTTTGGTCCAGATCCGTCATTGGTGGGGTTCAGAGGGCTCATGAAATACAGGTGAACTATAACTCCCAGAGATAAAAGTCAATCACCCCCAAAGTCCACCAGTATTGTGTTCCAAGTTTGGTCCAGATCCCTCATCTGCTGGATTCAGTATTCTCTGATTACGGTTGAACTATAAGTCTCTAATGCCAAGGTCAATCACCTCCAAATCCTGCCAGTACGCAAAGTTGGCCATGTTGGGTCTATATGCCAAGTTAATTCCAGGTCCATCATTGGTAGGGTTCAGAGAGTTCTTAGATTGCAGATGAGCTATACATCCCTATATCTCCTATAAATCATGGTGAATTTTCCCCATACCTCTCTCTATTATGTTCAGTTGCTGATGAATTCCTCTGTTTGCTGTGTGGCATAGGAAATGGTAGGAAAGGATTAAGGGAGAGGCTGTGGGCGGGGTCATGCAAACAGCGAGAGAAAGGAACACTGGGATGTGCTCGCTGTAACCTACAATATCCTGGGAGAGAGTGACTTGGTGGCTCCTCAGCACTGGGAACTAGAGCCTGTTTGTGGAGGCTGGAGGCTGTCAGTGTGAGCGGACACCCGTGCCACATACACACATACAGATCTTCACATTTACATGTGTATAGATAGATAGATAGATAGATAGATAGAAGATAAAAGATTAGAAGATTAGAAAATAGATAGATAGATAGATAGAAGATAGACAAGCTTGGATGCCCAGCAATGCCTGGGTTATTTGAAAGGGGCATTGTTTGTTTTTAATGTTAGGTAATATCAGTTTGGTCATATGTTACTCTATGTCTTGGGGAAAAAATCAATCTTTGCTTTTGCCTGTTGGGTGAACTACAATTCCCAAAAATCTTGGGTCAATCCTCCCAAAACTCCACCAGTATTCTGTGTGCCAAGTTTGGTCCAGATTTGATGTTAGCTGGCTTCAGTGTTCTCTGGATCAGGGTGAACTACAACTCCCATATCCCAAGGCAATCACCCCCCAACCTCGCCTGCATGCACAGTTGGCCACGTTGGGTCTGTGTGCCAAGTGTGGTCCAGATCCATCATCTGCTGGGTTCAGTGTTCTCTGAATAAGGGTGAACTACAACTCCCATATTCCAAGGTCAACTCTCTTTGAACCCCGCCAGCATGCACTCTTGGCCATGCTGGGTCTGTGGGCCAAGTTTGGTCGATATTCCTCATCTGTTGGATTCAGTATTCTCTGATTCAGTGAACTCAATTTCTCCTTTAACTGCCATGGTGACATCATCCTCTGGAATCCCGGGATTTGTAGTTTTGAAGGCTGAGAATTCTAAGCATTTCCCCCTAAATACAATATTTAATTCTGTTTCAATATTTATATATTTTAAAGTTGTATCAAAATGCTTTTAATGTAAGCCGCTTTGAGTCTCCTTTGTGGAGAGAAAAAGCAGGATATAAATAATAATATCATTTACTTATTTATTTACTGTTTTATATCCTGCTCCCTCTCACCCTGAAGGGGACTCGGAGTGGCTTACAGTATGGCAATATTCAATGCCGCATATACAACAATAAAATACAATATATCATATACATAAGACAATTAAAACATATACAACATATGAACACCATAAAACTTAAATTGTTAATCATAATCATAATAATTGCAATACCAGGATTCTATAGGATTGTGCAGCCATGGCAGTGAAATTGTAGTGCTATAAATGTGAAAATGTTAATTCATTTATATGTGGATTGGGTTGTTGTGAGTTTTCCGGGTTGTGCGGCCATGTTCCAGAAGCAATCTCTCCTGACATTTCACCCACATCCATGGCAGGCATCTTCAGAGGTTGTGAGGTCTACCTCTGGGAATGCCTGCCATAGATCTGGGTGAAATGTCAGGAGAGAATGCTTCTGGAACATGGCCACACAGCCCAGAAAACTCACAGCAACCCAGTGATTCCAGCCATGAAAACCTTTGACATCATATATGTTGATTTCTTACAGGAACCATGGGAGTTGCAGTTTTGCCCCGGCTCCAAAAACACATCTCAGATTTCCCCCCAAAGAAACGAAAAAGAGGCACCGGTTGAGAAAATTACATATACCAAGGTATATATTTTATTCATTACGACTCATGTTTGGATGGTGGGCTGTTTCTTCCTGCTCCTTTGCAGGAAGGCGGTCCTGTGTTTGAATTCCAGCCTTGTTTCCTCAGTTCTTGTTGTTCAGTTCCCTGGAGAGCTGGCAGAGTCCGCAGAGGGGGCAGCAGGACATGACCACCCAGTCCGAACAGATGGAGCCCTGCGTAGAATCCAAATTATCATCATCGTAAATTATTAATTATATCCTTGTTTCCTCTCTTAAAAGAGACTAAAAGCAAAATGTTGTTGTTGTTATTGTCACAGAGGCTGGACAGCCATCTGTCGGGATGAATCGGATGGTGTTTTCCTGGCGGAAGGAAGGGAGTTGGACTGGATGACCCTTGAGGGTCTCTTTCAACTCTAGGATTCAATTATATATCTAGCGTCTATCTGTCTATATCATATCTATGGCCACCTGGCTTTGGCTGGATGGCCCTCTCTCAGGAGGGATCAGATGGTGCCTTCCTTCCTGGCAGAAGGGGGTTGGACTGGACGCCCTTTGGGGTTCCTTCCAACTCTAGGATTCTATGGAAATCTTTAAACACAGGCTGGATAGCCATCTATCAGGAGGGATTGAATGGTGCACCTTATTATTAGATACACTTTGGGCTCCCTTCCAACTACAGGGATCCATGGTTCTATTATTATTATTATTATTATTATTATTATTATTATTATTATTATTGACACAACAACATAATCTGACACAGCAAACAAGTTAGATATGCTGGATTTCATATCACAAAATCACAAGTCGAACACTTCCCAAGCGTTTAGGACTGTGTGATTAATTATTATTATTATTATTATTATTATTATTATTATTAGATGCATCTTGGGATCCCTTCCAACTCTATGGTTCTATTGTTGTTGTTTTTGTTGTTGTTGTTATGATTATTAGATGCACCTTGGGATTCCTTCCAACTCCAGGGTTCCTTGGTTCTATATTATTATTATTATTATTATTATTATTATTATTATTATTATTATTATTATTATTATGAGATGCTCCTTGGGATCCCTTCCAACCCTTGGGTTCCATGGTTCTGTTGTTGTTGTTGTTGTTGTTATGATTATTAGATGCACCTTGGGATCCCTTCCAACTCCAGGGTTCCGTGGTTCTATTTTATAATGAGATGCACCTTGGGCTCCCTTCCAACTCTAGGGTTCCATGGATCTATTGTTGTTGTTGTTGTTGTTATGATTATTAGATGCACCTTGGAATTCCTTCCAACTCCAGGGTTCCATGGTTCTATTATTATTATTATTATTATTATTATTGGTATTATTATTATTATTATTATTATTATTATTATTATTATGAGCTGTACCTTGGGCTCCCTTCCAACTCTAGGGTTCCATGGATCTGTTGTTGTTGTTGTTGTTGTTGTTGTTGTTGTTATGATTATTAGATGCACCTTGGGATCCCTTCCAACTCCAGGGTTCTGTGGTTCTATTTTATAATGAGATGCACCTTGGGCTCCCTTCCAACTCTAGGATTCTACACAAGCTGGATGGCCATCTGCCTGTCAGAAGGGGGGTTGGACTGGATGGCCCTTGGCGGCCCCTTCCAGCTCTCTCTGGGTGGGCCACCGCACACACGGCCCATGTTTGCCTCACCTCGATGTGGTACCTCTCCCGGACTCCGGTGCGGAGGGCGACGAGGGTGCCAGGCAGGTAGGGGAGGCAGCAGCACTCTCCGGCCTGTTCCGCCACGCGGCAGGCGAAGATGCAGGGCACGAAGGTGGCACAGAGGCCTGCAGGAGGGCGAGAGAGAGAGCATGGCGTCAGCATTGTGACCCTTTGACCCAGGTGCCCCCCTTTACCCCAGTGACCCCTATACGGCCCCACTCACAGGCGCCCATGTCCCCGCAGCAGTCGCAGAGGTCGGAGCCCCAGGCCCCTTGGCTGCTGAAGGTGTAGCTGGTGCCCATGCCCCCCTGCGGCTGGGAGTCGATGATCACGTCCGTCTGGTACGCCATTCTGTCTGCCTATGAAGGAAGGAAGGCATGAATGGAAAGAAAGCACATTGGTAGGCACATCCATCCTGCTTTGGGACCATTTCTGAGAAAGGCAGGATATTAGAGAGAGAGAGAGACATCCAAGTTCAACGTCTAGGATTGCATTCTGAGATAAATAGATAGATAGCTGGATCCCGAGATAGATAGATGGAATGAATAAAAGAAAGAAAGAGGGAAAGAAAGCAAGAATGCAAGCAAGCTCCAACTCCATCCTGATAGTGATCCAAATTCTAGGATTGCATTCTGAGATAGATAAAGACAAGGAAGGAAGGAAGGAAGGAAGGAAGGACGGAAGGAAGGACGGAATAATAATAATAATAATAATAATAAATAAGTTTATTTATATCCCGCCTCCATCTCCCCCGAAGGGGACTCGGGGCGGCTTACAGCAAAATCAAAATACAAGCGATGATAAAATAGGAAGGAAGGAAGGAAGGAAGGAAAGAAGGAAGGAAGGAAGGAAGGAAGGACAATGATCCTGCTTTGGAACCATTTCAGAGAAAGGCAGGATATTAGACACAGAGATAGATCCAAGTTCAATGTCTAGGATTGTGGAAGGGGCATGAGTCCACACTGCCATATAATCCAATTCAATGTGGATTTTGTATGGCCACAGAGGCCCCTTCCACATAACTGTATAAAATTCCATATTATCTGCTTTGAACTGGGTTATATTTATTATTATTTATTTACAGTATTTATATTGCGCCCATCTCACCCCGAAGGGGACTCAGAGCGGATCACAATGCACATATACATGGCAAACATTCAGTGTCATTAGACATACGACATATAGATAGACACAGAGGCAATTCAACATTTTTCCAGCTTCTGGCTTCATGAGGGCGTGCTTGATTCCAGCCACAGGGGGAGCTGCCGCTTCTCTGTCCACTTGTGACACCAAGTCCTTGATGGAGTACTTCCTTATTCCTTTCTGTACACTGCTGGAAGGTTTTATGGTGTTGTAAATTAGTTAAATTAGCCTCCCCGCATAAAGCAGTACCTAAATTTTCTACTCGACAGATGCAACTGTCTTTCGAGCTGCCTAGGTCAACGGCGAGCTAGACTATTAATGGTCGGGAGCTCACTCTGACCCAGGCTGGGTTTGAACTCATGACCTCTCGGACAGTAGTGATTTACTGCAGCTGGCTACTAACCAGCTGCGCCACAACCCAGCCCTTATATGGCAGTGTGGACTCAGATAGTAAAGGTAAAGGTTTTCCCCTGACGTTAAGTCCAGTCATGTCTCACTCTGGGTGTTGGTGCTCATCTCCATTTCTAAGCCGAAGAGCCGGCGTTGTCCATAGACACCTCCAAAGTCATGTGGCCGACATGACTGCATGGAGCGCCGTTACCTTCCCGCCGGAGTGGTACCTATTGATCTACTCACATTGGCATGTTTTCGAACTGCTAGGTTGGCAGGAGTTGGAGCTAACATCCAATTCAAAGCAGATATTGTGGATTAGCTGCCGTGATATATTGGGTTATATGGCTGTGTGGAATGGCCCAGAGAGAGAGAGAGAGAGAGAGAGAGATCCAAGTTCAACTTCTAGGATTGCATTCTGAAATAAATAAATACAAATAGCAAGCAAGCAAGCGTCAACTTCGAGGACTGCATCCTGTAATAGAGATACACAGATAAATAGGCCCAAATTCTAGGACTGCATCCTAGGATAGATAGATAAGACAGTTAGATAGGCAGATCCCATTTCAACTTCTAGGACTGCATTGTAGAAATCTTGGGGTTTCCCATTTGTGGCAGAGACTTCTATGGAGCTCATTCACAGTCCCCAATGAACGCTCCCCACGCAAACAGGGGCTGCACCCCGGAATGGGCCTTTCCTCTTGCAAAGAAGCAGGAGGGTGGGCAGTGTGGGTCAGGCTGCAGCCAGCACATTGTGTACCTTTCAGGCCTTTATCCTGCCCGATAAGTCAAAGGAGCCTCCCAGGTGTTTGCTTTAGCCCGAGCACCCTGGGAGGGGCTGGCTTGTTTAATTCAAATGCCTTTAGTAGAGAATTAGTCGAGGGGGGTTGGACCACAAAGGAGGAGAGGGAGAAACCGGGACGTTTTAGCCGCAGCTGAAAAAGTGGGAACACAGAGGGTTATCTGCAACTATCCCTGCCAAGGCGGGGGCAGTGGAAGAGTACACAACAAAAACATGTTGTTTACTCTAGACAGATAGGAATCTGAGAACTCATTCTCATAGAGGAAAGGGCAGCATTGTTTCTGTCATCTTGAGATTCAGGAAAGTGTGGTTTAGAACTCATCATAATCATATAGAAATAATGATGATGATGATGATGATGTAATACTGATACTAATAATAATTTTCTGCATGGCAGGGGTTTGGACTAGATGGCCCATGCGGTCTCTTCCAACTTTATGATTCGAATAGTAATAATAATAATAATAATAATAATAATAATAATGATGATGATGATGATGAATTAGTAATAGTAATACTATAGAAATAATAATAACAATAATAATAATATAATTTCCTGCATGGCAGAGGATTGGACTAGATGGCCCATGCAATTTCTTCCAACTACAGTAAATAATAATAATAATAATAATAATAATAATAATAATAATAATAATGCCATCTGCAAAGGGCCACCCTACTGGGATCTGCACGCATCATCAGAAAATACATCACACAGTCCTAGACACTTGGGAAGTGTTCGACTTGTGGTTTTGCGAAACGAAATCCAGCATATCTATCTTGTTTGCTGTGCCATACAACGTCGTTGTGTTGATAATAATAATAATAATAATAATAATAATAATAATAATATAGAAATGATGACATAGAAATAATAATAATATAGAAATAGCAATAATAATAATTTCCTGCATGGCAAGGGGTCGGACTAGATGATCCATATGATCTCTTCCGTCTATACTTCTAATAAATAATAATAATGATATAACAATATTTTCTGCATCGCAGGGGGTTGGACTAGATGGCCTATGTGGTCTCTTCCAGCACTGAGATTCTAAGATGATGATGATGATGATGATGATGATGATGATGATGATGATGATGATGATGATGATGATGATAATAATAATAATAATAATTCTATCCCACATTTTCCTGAATCCCAAGATTATCACCTATTTAGGTTTCTGTTCAGTGAAGTTTTCCCTCCATCTTAGCCTTAGGACCCGCTGGATCTCATTCCCTTTAATTGCTCGCTTGATGAAACCTCGTTTAGGGAGAAGTGGATTCATGAAGGAGAGGAGGGACCCCAGGGCAGGGATAAATACATTACATTCCCAGGTACCTCTGGACTCTCTCTCTCTCTCTCTCTCTCCCCCCCCCCCCCATTGGGATCAATGGGAATTAAAGCTCTCCCAAAATCAATCAGCACTGGAGTTCAATCCTAAAAACATTTACTTGATAACTAAGTCCCACTGACTTCCAGGACTGGCCGCTCCAGATGTCTGTCTGTCAGAATGAAACCCTAGAACTTGGATCCCTATCTCTATCATCTATCTATCTATCTATCTATCTATCTATCTATCTATCTATCTATCTATCTATCTCAGGATGCTGTCTTAGATGTTGAAGATGGAATTCTGTCCATCCATCCATCCATCCATCCATCCATCCATCCATCCATCCATCTATCTCAGGATGCAGTCCTAGAAGTTGGATCCCCCCTCTCTCATCTATCTCATATCCATATATCATCTATCAATCCATCTATTTATCAATCATCTATTGTCTATCTATGTGTCTATCATCTATCAATCATCTTATCTATCAATCATGTATAATTTATATATCATCTATCTATCAATCATCTATCATGTATCTATATCATCTATAATCTATCTATATATCCCTCTCTCTCATCTATCTATCTCTTATCTATCTACCATCTCTCAAACATCTATTGTCTATCATCTTTCTATCATCTATCTATTTATCTATCATCTATCATGCCTAATCTATCAATCATCTATTTTTCATCTATTTATCATCTATCTGTCATCTATCTATCATGTATCATTTATCTGTCAATCATCTATATTTCATATATAGTCAGTCTATCTCAGGATATAGCCCTAGAAGTTGAAGTTGGGTCATCTATCTATCTTTCTTTCTATCTGGGTGCCACTGGATTCTCCTATAAATCTCTAATGGGATCAGTGGGGATTAAGGTTCCCCTGAAATCAATTGGCCCAGCAGTCCAATCCTAAAAACATTTCTTTGAAAAGTAGGTCCCATCGATTTCCAGGCATGGCCGCTCCAGATGTCTGTCTGTCTATGTCTTATCTATCTATCTGGATGGTGCCCAGACCTTTCCATAGGACAACATGGATGTCGATCAATTCAAGAGGCTCTCCATAGGAGGTTGGACTACAACTCCCATCTTCCTGCATAGCTAACTATGGGAGGCGCCATACAACACAACCCACACTTTACCCATCTCTGTGGCACAAAAATTTGCACGCTTTTCTATCGTTTGGCTCTCGAAAGAAGAATTCAAAGTTTCTTCCAAGTCCCAACTTTTCTAGCATTGCAGTGAATGGGAATAAAGAAGAGACCAAAAAGTACTATTGAAGCTTTGCTCCCAACGGCTGACCCTTCGAAGAAGGCGTTGAACCCTTTGAGGGCCTTAATATATTTAATTAAGCTTTGTGTGTGTGTGTGTGTGTGTGTATCCCCAGCATACGAAGCAAAGGCAAAATAAGCAAGGGACACCGCAAACGGGATTTTCCGTGTCTCATTTGTTGCAATTCTAGAGATTTGGGTCCTAAAGGAAATTTCCATTTGGAGGAGCAGAATTCTCATTTGGGAGACAATAGGAAACATGGCTGTCATGGAAAGCATGTGAAAAATCCCTTTAAAATCCCTTTTATTCTATGATTCTAGATCCTGGATTACAAATCCCATCCAGGTTACAGTTGGACCGCTGTAGGAAACAAACCTGCCACCGTACAAACAAAGCAAACAAACACATCACATCGAACACATGAAAAACAAACATGTTTTGCTTAATATAAAATACAAATGAAACTACTATACAAACTGAGACACAAAGCATGCCTACAAAAGCCAAACTGAGTCTCCTTATGTAGGGAAAAAGCAAGATATAAATAAACATAATAATAATAATAATAATAATAATAATAATAATAATAATAATAATAATAATACATCACACAGTCCTAAACGCTTGGGAAGTGTTCGACATGTGATTTTGTGATACAAAATCCAGCATATCTATCTTGTTTGCTGTTTCATACTATGTTGTTGTGTCTATAATAATAAACAAATGTAAAAACTCATCTCCCAACCTCTCCATCTCTTGGGCTTCTTATTATTCTGACTGTTCTACTCCCTTTAATAAATATGATATATAAGAAGTATTATATGGAATAGATGCCTTTTGCGGGTCTCTAAGATTCCATAATTCTGTGATTTAACAGAGGCGGGATGGATATCTGTCAGGAAGGTTTTGATGGTGTCTATGGCAGGAAAGGGTTGGACTGGATGACTTTTGGGGTCCTCTTCCAATTCTAAACTGCCTTGGAGTCCAGGGCAGCCTCCTTCCTTCTCTGGAGGGTCTTAAGCAGAGGCTGGATGTCCATTTGTCGGGAGGGATCGGGGGGAGTCTTTATCTATGGCAGAAAAGTTTTTGACTAGATGACCTTTGGGGGTCCTTTCTAACTCTAGGATTTTATGATAAGGGAGACTTGTTGAGTAAGAGATTGGATGGCCATCTGTTTGGGGGGATCGGATGGTGTTTTGGTTTTGGCAGGAATGGTTGGACTGGATAGCCTTTGGGGGTCTCTTCAAGCTCGAATAGGATATATAGACTTCCTACAAGTCCCGGTGGGGGATTTGAAACAGAAACTGGGTTGCCATCTGTTGGGAGGGTTTCAATTGGGTGTTTACAAGTGACAGGAAAGAAAGTACATGGACTGGATGGCCTTTGGGGTCCCCTTCCATCTCTAGTCTGTCTTGGAGTTCAGTGCAGCTTCCTTCCTTCTCTGGAGGGTTTTATCCAGAGGCTGGATGTCCATCTGTTGGGAGGGATTGGGTGGGGTCTTTGTTTTTGGCAGAAAAGGGTTGGACTGGATAACCATTGGGGATCCCTTCCAACTTTGGGATTCTATGATAAGGGAGACTCGTCAAGTCAGAGTTTGGAGGCCCATCTGTCCGGAGAGATCGCGTGGTGCCTTTATTTATGGCAGAAAAGGGTTGGACGAAATGACCTTTGGGGGTCCCTTCCAATTCTAGGATTCTATGATAAGAGAGACTCATCGAGTAAGAGATTGGATGGCCAACTGTTTGGAGGGATCGGATGGTGTTTTGCTTTTGGCAGAAAGGGGTTAGACTAGATGACCTTTGGGGGTCCCTTCCAACTCTATCAAGCATTAAAACCATCCAATGCCTCCCCCCCCCAATGAATGGTAACTTTATGTCCAGGTGAGGCCTCTTTCCTTACCTGTTTTCTCCTTTCTCTGCTGGAACGCCAGGTATGGTGTCAGTCAGATGTCTCCGGGGGAAAGAAACCAGTCGGGTGGGGTCCAGCTTCCATATATAGAGATATATGTGTGGACACAAATATACAAACACATTCGCAAAGTGGGAAGGGCCCGGTGAGTCAAAGGAAGGGCGGCGATAAAGGAAAAAATGTCACTTTAATGGAAAAGAACGTAAAGGTGGAGAAGGGGCTCCAGTTGTGGATGGAGAGAGAACGAAGTTAGATGAATACAAGTGTCAAGAACTGATTTTATATGTTTATATATTCTAAATGTACTTTGTGTTGTATTTTGTGGTGTATTTTGGACTTGGTCCCCATATGAGCCACCCCGAGTCCCTTCGGGGAGATGGGGCGGTATACAAGAATAGAGTAGTTATTTATTATAAGTATATTATTATTATTATTATTATTATTATTATTATTATTATTATTATTATTATTATTATTATTGTTATTTTATTATGACACAGCAAACAAGACAGATATGCTGGATTTCATATCACAAAATCACAAGTCGAACACTTCCCAAGTGTCTAGGACTGTGTGATGTATTTTCGGATGATGCGTGCAGATCCCAGTATGGTGGCCTTTTTCAGTTGGCAGATCGTGATTTTGTCAATGTCTATTGTTTCCAAATGCCGGCTGAGATCTTTTGGCACGGCACCCAATGCGCCGATCACCACCGGGACCACCTGCACTGGTTTCTGCCAGAGTCTTTGCAGTTCAATCTTGAGGTCCTGATAGCGGCTGAGTTTTTCCTGCTGTTTTTCATCAATGCGACTGTCACCTGGGATGGCGACATCAATGATCCAAACCTTTTTCTTTTCCACAACTGTGATGTCTGGTGTGTTGTGTTCCAGAACTTTATCAGTCTGGATTCGGAAGTCCCACAGTATCTTTGCGTGCTCATTTTCCAGTACTTTTGCAGGTTTGTGATCCCACCAGTTCTTTGCTGCTGGGAGGTGGGACTTGAGGCATAAGTTCCAATGAATCATTTGGGCCACATAGTTGTGCCTCTGTTTGTAGTCTGTCTGTGCAATTTTCTTACAGCTGCTGAGGATATGATCAATGGTTTCATCAGCTTCCTTGCACAGTCTGCATTTTGGGTCAACAGCTGATTTTTCGATCTTGGCCTTAATTGCATTTGTTCTGATGGCTTGCTCCTGGGCTGCAAGGATCAGGCCTTCAGTCTCCTTCTTCAGGGTCCCATTATTATTATTATTATTATTATTATTACTATTATTATTATTATTATCATTAGAACTGGACAGAAATAAATGGTCAGTTTGTGTCATTGTGTGGCCATTGCTCCTCAGTTTTTCCCCAATGACCATCTGTTGGGAGAGATTGGATGGTGTCTTCCTACCTGGTAGAAGGAGGTTGGGCTGGATGGCCTTTGGAGGTCCCTTCCAACACTAGGATTCTATGATAAGGAGACTCATTAAGTAAGTGTTTGGATGGCTATCTGTTGGGAAGGATCGGGCGGCGCCTTCCTTCTTGGCAGAATTGGGGTTGGACTGGATGGCCTTTGGGGTCCCTCCCAACTCTGTGACGTCCCCTTGGTGGTGTCCAAATATTTGCCTGCCCAGGGGCCCCTGTGGACCTTGGACTCGGGCTGTTTGCCCCAGTGACTCAGAGAGAGAAAAGGGTGTTTGCTTTGCCCAGATTTGTATCTGGAGCGAAACCAGGGCAAAGGAAAGAAACTCTTTCATGGGGGAGCCTTTCCATACCGGTTCTTAGGGCCCTAGTGTTGGAAGGGACTCCCATAGGTCACCCAGTCCAACCCCCTTTCGCCACAAAGCAGGACACCATCCGATCCCTCCTGACAGATGGCCACCCAGGCTCTGCTCAATAATAATAATAATAATAATTATTATTATTATTATTATACTCTGCCTCCATCTCCCCCGGGGGACTTGGGACGGCTTACAAATACAAAACGAACATACAATAATATTCAAGTACCAAAAAACGTGCAAATGAAAATTAAAAAGACATAAAAAGTCGCAATCATTAATAAACACATAATTGTATTTATTTATACCCCATGTTATCTCTTCTGAAGGAGACTCAGAGTGGCTTGACATAAAAGCATTGGTATCCAATTTAAAATATACAAACATTAAAACAGAATTAAACACAAACAGTATTTGAAAAATCAGTTAAAATCCATCAAACATATTCAGAATTAAAAGCCATCACATAATAACAACAACAACAACAACAACACCATACAACCCTAGAGTTTGAAAGGACCCCCAAAGGCCATCCAGTCCAACCCCCTTCTGCCACGCAGGAACACACAATCAAAGCACTCCCGACAGACGACCGTCAAGATTCCACTAGGCTCCTCTACTGGAACTTTTGAAACTCCCAGGAGGTTCCTCCTAACATTTCTTTTCCTTCCATTGGAATCCATTTCTCTTTGAAGCTTCCAAAAGCCAGCCTTGCTTCCTCCTCAGTGGGCCTCCTTTGCCATGTTTAGACATGGCTCTCGTGTCCCTTTCTCCCAGCCTTCCTCCATCTAGGCACTAGGATTGCATTGGCCTTCTTCGCCGCCACATTACACTCTTGGCTCATGTTCAGCTTGAGATGTAGTAAGTCTCCTAGACGATGGTGGTGATAATGATGATAATAATGACAATGATAATAATAATAATAGCTATCATGTACTGTAGTCAAGTGACACTCAATCATTTGCTTCCATCTGGACCATGGAGTTCTCTGGATGGAGCCTAGAATAATCACATTGGTCTTTTTTGTGGATACGTCACACGCTTGGCCTATGTTCAGCCATATATGTTACTATGGTCAAGCCATGGCTATTTGACTTTCCTCCACCTGGACACAGACTCCTATGGATGCAGCCTAGAATAATCATATTGGCCTTTTTTTGCAGCTGCATTACATTTTTGGCTCTTGCTCAGCCATATATATTATGGCTGAGCATCCCTCCTTGTCTCTTGCCAAGCCACGGCTATATGACTTCCCTCAATCCAAACATTAGACTCCTATGGAAGCGGCCTAGAATCTCATTGGTCTTTTCCGCTGCTGCATCACACTCTTGGCTCATGCTCAGTCACATATCTGACGGTCGTCAAGCCATGACTATATTACTTCCCTCCATCTGAACACTAGACTCCTATGGATGCAGTCTAGGATTGCATTGGACTTTTTTGCTGCTGCATCACAATGTTGTCTCATTTTCGGCTTGTTCCACATAAAGGCCTGATCTCCTCACTCTTCACAATTTTAATTCCAGGAGAATTCCAGTCTAGATACTGACTTCCTCTTGATGTAGCCTAGGATCGCATTAGCCTTTTTAGTGCCTGCAACTCACTCTTGGCTCATTGTCAGCTTCTTCCAAATAAAGGCTCTATTTCAGAACTGGAACCAGGATTGTCATTCCAGGAGAACAGAGCAGGCTGTGGCTATTTTTTTAATCCAGGCGCTAGACTCCTATGGATGCAGCCTAGGATCGCATTGGCCTTTTTCGCTGCCACATCACACTCTCGGCTCACGTTCAGTCATATAAATTACTTTTGTGAAGCAATGGCTATATTGCTTTCCTCGATCTGGACACTATACACCTCTGGGTGCAGCCTAGAATCACATTGGTCTTTTCCGTTGCTGCATCACACTCTTGGCTCACATTCAGTCATATATTTTACTATTGCCAAGCCATGGCTATATTGCTTTCCTCCATCTGGACACTAGACTCCTCTGGATGCAGCCTAGGATCGCATTGGCCTTTTTCGCTGCCACATCACACTCTCGGCTCACGTTCAGTCATATATATTACTTTTGTGAAGCCATGGCTATATTGCTTTCCTCAATCTGGACACTATATGCTTCTGGGTGCAGCCTAGAATCACATTGGTCTTTTCCGCTGCTGCATCACACTTTTGGCTCACATTCAGTCATATATTTTACTATTGCCAAGCCAAGGCTATATTGCTTTCCTCCATCTGGACGCTAGACTCCTC
>NW_026943926.1:0-42423 GCF_035594765.1 Anolis carolinensis
GATTTTTTCGACCACCGGCCGAGATTTTGCGAATTTTTTAATTTATTTTTTGAAATGTATTTTTTACGGGAAAACTACAAGTCCCAGCTCCTTGAAATTTGGTCACCATCCGCCCACGGGCCACGGGACCACTCGTACCACGTTTTGGATTTTTTCGACCACCGGCCGAGATTTTGCGAATTTTTTAATTTATTTTTGAAATGTATTTTTTACGAGAAAACTACAAGTCCCAGCTCCTTGAAATTTGGTCACCATCCGCCCACGGGCCACGGGACCACTCGTACCACGTTTCGGATTTTTTCGACCACCGGCCGAGATTTTGCGAATTTTTTAATTTATTTTTTGAAATGTATTTTTTACGAGAAAACTACAAGTCCCAGCTCCTTGAAATTTGGTCACCATCCGCCCACGGGCCACGGGACCGCTCGTACCACGTTTCGGATTTTTTCGACCACCGGCCGAGAGTTGCGAATTTTTAATTTATTTTTTGAAATGTATTTTTTACGAGAAAACTACAAGTCCCAGCTCCTTGAAATTTGGTCACCATCCGCCCACGGGCCACGGGACCGCTCGTACCACGTTTCGGATTTTTTCGACCACCGGCCCGAGATTTTGCGAATTTTTTAATTTATTTTTTGAAATGTATTTTTTACGGGAAAACTACAAGTCCCAGCTCCTTGAAATTTGGTCACCATCCGCCCACGGGCCACGGGACCACTCGTACCACGTTTCGGATTTTTTCGACCACCGGCCGAGAGTTTGCGAATTTTTTAATTTATTTTTTGAAATGTATTTTTTACGAGAAAACTACAAGTCCCAGCTCCTTGAAATTTGGTCACCATCCGCCCACGGCCACGGGACCGCTCGTACCACGTTTCGGATTTTTCGACCACCGGCCGAGATTTTGCGAATTTTTTAATTTATTTTTTGAAATGTATTTTTTACGGGAAAACTACAAGTCCCAGCTCCTTGAAATTTGGTCACCATCCGCCCACGGGCCACGGGACCGCTCGTACCACGTTTCGGATTTTTTCGACCACGGCCGAGAGTTTGCGAATTTTTAATTTATTTTTGAAATGTATTTTTTACGAGAAAACTACAAGTCCCAGCTCCTTGAAATTTGGTCACCATCCGCCCACGGGCCACGGGACCACTCGTACCACGTTTCGGATTTTTTCGACCACCGGCCGAGATTTTGCGAATTTTTTATTTATTTTTTGAAATGTATTTTTTACGAGAAAACTACAAGTCCCAGCTCCTTGAAATTTGGTCACCATCCGCCCACGGGCCACGGGACCACTCGTACCACGTTTCGGATTTTTTCGACCACCGGCCGAGATTTTGCGAATTTTCTAATTTATTTTTTGAAATGTATTTTTTACGAGAAAACTACAAGTCCCAGCTCCTTGAAATTTGGTCACCATCCGCCCACGGGCCACGGGGACCGCTCGTACCACGTTTCGGATTTTTTCGACCACCGGCCGAGATTTTGCGAATTTTTTAATTTATTTTTTGAAATGTATTTTTTACGGGAAAAACTACAAGTCCCAGCTCTCCTTGAAATTTGGTCACCATCGCCCACGGGCCACGGGACCACTCGTACCACGTTTTGGATTTTTTCGACCACCGGCCGAGAGTTTGCGAATTTTTTAATTTATTTTTTGAAATGTATTTTTTACGAGAAAACTACAAGTCCCAGCTCCTTGAAATTTGGTCACCATCCGCCCACGGGCCACGGGACCACTCGTACCACGTTTCGGATTTTTTCGACCACCGGCCGAGATTTTGCGAATTTTTTAATTTATTTTTTGAAATGTATTTTTTACGAGAAAACTACAAGTCCCAGCTCCTTGAAATTTGGTCACCATCCGCCCACGGGCCACGGGACCGCTCGTACCACGTTTCGGATTTTTTCGACCACCGGCCGAGAGTTTGCGAATTTTTAAATTTATTTTTTGAAATGTATTTTTTACGAGAAAACTACAAGTCCCAGCTCCTTGAAATTTGGTCACCATCCGCCCACGGGCCACGGGACCACTCGTACCACGTTTCGGATTTTTTCGACCACCGGCCGAGATTTTGCGAATTTTTTAATTTATTATTTGAAAAGTATTTTTACGAGAAAACTACAAGTCCCAGCTCCTTGAAATTTGGTCACCATCCGCCCACGGGCCACGGGACCACTCGTACCACGTTTCGGATTTTTTCGACCACCGGCCGAGATTTGCGAATTTTTTAATTTATTATTTGAAATGTATTTTTTACGAGAAAACTACAAGTCCCAGCTCCTTGAAATTTGGTCACCATCCGCCCACGGGCCACGGGACCACTCGTACCACGTTTCGGATTTTTTCGACCACCGGCCGAGATTTTGCGAATTTTTTAATTTATTATTTGAAATGTATTTTTTACGGGAAAACTACAAGTCCCAGCTCCTTGAAATTTGGTCACCATCCGCCCACGGGCCACGGGACCACTCGTACCACGTTTCGGATTTTTTCGACCACCGGCCGAGATTTTGCGAATTTTTTAATTTATTTTTTGAAATGTATTTTTTACGAGAAAACTACAAGTCCCAGCTCCTTGAAATTTGGTCACCATCCGCCCACGGGCCACGGGACCACTCGTACCACGTTTCGGATTTTTTCGACCACCGGCCGAGATTTTGCGAATTTTTTAATTTATTATTTGAAATGTATTTTTTACGGGAAAAACTACAAGTCCCAGCTCCTTGAAATTTGTCACCATCCGCCCACGGGCCACGGGACCACTCGTACCACGTTTCGGATTTTTTCGACCACCGGCCGAGATTTTGCGAATTTTTTAATTTATTATTTGAAAAGTATTTTTTACGAGAAAACTACAAGTCCCTGCTCCTTGAAATTTGGTCACCATCGCCCACGGGCCACGGGACCACTCGTACCACGTTTCGGATTTTTTCGACCACCGGCCGAGATTTTGCGAATTTTTTAATTTATTATTTGAAATGTATTTTTACGGGAAAACTACAAGTCCCAGCTCCTTGAAATTTGGTCACCATCCGCCCACGGGCCACGGGACCGCTCGTACCACGTTTCGGATTTTTTCGACCACCGGCCGAGATTTTGCGAATTTTTTAATTTATTATTTGAAATGTATTTTTACGAGAAAACTACAAGTCCCAGCTCCATGAAATTTGGTCACCATCCGCCCACGGGCCACGGGACCACTCGTACCACGTTTCGGATTTTTTCGACCACCGGCCGAGATTTTGCGAATTTTTTAATTTATTATTTGAAATGTATTTTTTACGGGAAAACTACAAGTCCCAGCTCCTTGAAATTTGGTCACCATCCGCCCACGGGCCACGGGACCACTCGTACCACGTTTCGGATTTTTTCGACCACCGGCCGAGATTTTGCGAATTTTTTAATTTATTATTTGAAATGTATTTTTTACGGGAAAACTACAAGTCCCAGCTCCTTGAAATTTGGTCACCATCCGCCCACGGGCCACGGGACCGCTCGTACCACGTTTCGGATTTTTTCGACCACCGGCCGAGATTTTGCGAATTTTTTAATTTATTTTTTGAAATGTATTTTTTACGAGAAAACTACAAGTCCCAGCTCCTTGAAATTTGGTCACCATCCGCCCACGGGCCACGGGACCGCTCGTACCACGTTTCGGATTTTTTCGACCACCGGCCGAGATTTTGCGAATTTTTTAATTTATTTTTTGAAATGTATTTTTTACGAGAAAACTACAAGTCCCAGCTCCTTGAAATTTGGTCACCATCCGCCCACGGGCCACGGGACCGCTCGTACCACGTTTCGGATTTTTTCGACCACCGGCCGAGATTTTGCGAATTTTTTAATTTATTATTTGAAATGTATTTTTTACGAGAAAACTACAAGTCCCAGCTCCTTGAAATTTGGTCACCATCCGCCCACGGGCCACGGGACCGCTCGTACCACGTTTCGGATTTTTTCGACCACCGGCCGAGATTTTGCGAATTTTTTAATTTATTTTTTGAAATGTATTTTTTACGAGAAAACTACAAGTCCCAGCTCCTTGAAATTTGGTCACCATCCGCCCACGGGCCACGGGACCGCTCGTACCACGTTTCGGATTTTTTCGACCACCGGCCGAGATTTTGCGAATTTTTTAATTTATTTTTTGAAATGTATTTTTTACGGGAAAACTACAAGTCCCAGCTCCTTGAAATTTGGTCACCATCCGCCCACGGGCCACGGGACCGCTCGTACCACGTTTCGGATTTTTTCGACCACCGGCCGAGATTTTGCGAATTTTTTAATTTATTATTTGAAAAGTATTTTTTACGGGAAAACTACAAGTCCCAGCTCCTTGAAATTTGGTCACCATCCGCCCACGGGCCACGGGACCGCTCGTACCACGTTTCGGATTTTTTCGACCACCGGCCGAGATTTTGCGAATTTTTTAATTTATTTTTTGAAAAGTATTTTTTACGGGAAAACTACAAGTCTCAGCTCCTTGAAATTTGGTCACCATCCGCCCACAGGCCACGGGACCGCTCGTACCACGTTTCGGATTTTTTCGACCACCGGCCGAGATTTTGCGAATTTTTTAATTTATTTTTTGAAATGTATTTTTTACGGGAAAACTACAAGTCCCAGCTCCTTGAAATTTGGTCACCATCCGCCCACGGGCCACGGGACCGCTCGTACCACGTTTCGGATTTTTTCGACCACCGGCCGAGATTTTGCGAATTTTTTAATTTATTATTTGAAAAGTATTTTTTACGGGAAAACTACAAGTCCCAGCTCCTTGAAATTTGGTCACCATCCGCCCACGGGCCACGGGACCGCTCGTACCACGTTTCGGATTTTTTCGACCACCGGCCGAGATTTTGCGAATTTTTTAATTTATTTTTTGAAATGTATTTTTTACGAGAAAACTACAAGTCCCAGCTCCTTGAAATTTGGTCACCCTCCGCCCACGGGCCACGGGACCGCTCGTACCACGTTTCGGATTTTTTCGACCACCGGCCGAGATTTTGCGAATTTTTTAATTTATTTTTTGAAATGTATTTTTTACGGGAAAACTACAAGTCCCAGCTCCTTGAAATTTGGTCACCCTCCGCCCACGGGCCACGGGACCGCTCGTACCACGTTTCGGATTTTTTCGACCACCGGCCGAGATTTTGCGAATTTTTTAATTTATTTTTTGAAATGTATTTTTTACGGGAAAACTACAAGTCCCAGCTCCTTGAAATTTGGTCACCCTCCGCCCACGGGCCACGGGACCGCTCGTACCACGTTTCGGATTTTTTCGACCACCGGCCGAGATTTTGCGAATTTTTTAATTTATTTTTTGAAATGTATTTTTTACGGGAAAACTACAAGTCCCAGCTCCTTGAAATTTGGTCACCATCCGCCCACGGGCCACGGGACCGCTCGTACCACGTTTCGGATTTTTTCGACCACCGGCCGAGAGTTTGCGAATTTTTTAATTTATTTTTTGAAATGTATTTTTTACGAGAAAACTACAAGTCCCAGCTCCTTGAAATTTGGTCACCATCCGCCCACGGGCCACGGGACCGCTCGTACCACGTTTCGGATTTTTTCGACCACCGGCCGAGATTTTGCGAATTTTTTAATTTATTTTTTGAAATGTATTTTTTACGGGAAAACTACAAGTCCCAGCTCCTTGAAATTTGGTCACCATCCGCCCACGGGCCACGGGACCGCTCGTACCACGTTTCGGATTTTTTCGACCACCGGCCGAGAGTTTGCGAATTTTTTAATTTATTTTTTGAAATGTATTTTTTACGAGAAAACTACAAGTCCCAGCTCCTTGAAATTTGGTCACCATCCGCCCACGGGCCACGGGACCACTCGTACCACGTTTCGGATTTTTTCGACCACCGGCCGAGATTTTGCGAATTTTTTAATTTATTTTTTGAAATGTATTTTTTACGAGAAAACTACAAGTCCCAGCTCCTTGAAATTTGGTCACCATCCGCCCACGGGCCACGGGACCGCTCGTACCACGTTTCGGATTTTTTCGACCACCGGCCGAGATTTTGCGAATTTTTTAATTTATTTTTTGAAATGTATTTTTTACGAGAAAACTACAAGTCCCAGCTCCTTGAAATTTGGTCACCATCCGCCCACGGGCCACGGGACCGCTCGTACCACGTTTCGGATTTTTTCGACCACCGGCCGAGATTTTGCGAATTTTTTAATTTATTTTTTGAAATGTATTTTTTACGAGAAAACTACAAGTCCCAGCTCCTTGAAATTTGGTCACCATCCGCCCACGGGCCACGGGACCGCTCGTACCACGTTTCGGATTTTTTCGACCACCGGCCGAGATTTTGCGAATTTTTTAATTTATTTTTTGAAATGTATTTTTTACGAGAAAACTACAAGTCCCAGCTCCTTGAAATTTGGTCACCATCCGCCCACGGGCCACGGGACCGCTCGTACCACGTTTCGGATTTTTTCGACCACCGGCCGAGATTTTGCGAATTTTTTAATTTATTTTTTGAAATGTATTTTTTACGAGAAAACTACAAGTCCCAGCTCCTTGAAATTTGGTCACCATCCGCCCACGGGCCACGGGACCGCTCGTACCACGTTTCGGATTTTTTCGACCACCGGCCGAGATTTTGCGAATTTTTTAATTTATTTTTTGAAATGTATTTTTTACGGGAAAACTACAAGTCCCAGCTCCTTGAAATTTGGTCACCATCCGCCCACGGGCCACGGGACCGCTCGTACCACGTTTCGGATTTTTTCGACCACCGGCCGAGATTTTGCGAATTTTTTAATTTATTTTTTGAAATGTATTTTTTTACGGGAAAACTACAAGTCCCAGCTCCTTGAAATTTGGTCACCATCCGCCCACGGGCCACGGGACCGCTCGTACCACGTTTCGGATTTTTTCGACCACCGGCCGAGAGTTTGCGAATTTTTTAATTTATTTTTTGAAATGTATTTTTTACGAGAAAACTACAAGTCCCAGCTCCTTGAAATTTGGTCACCATCCGCCCACGGGCCACGGGACCACTCGTACCACGTTTCGGATTTTTTCGACCACCGGCCGAGATTTTGCGAATTTTTTAATTTATTTTTTGAAATGTATTTTTTACGAGAAAACTACAAGTCCCAGCTCCTTGAAATTTGGTCACCATCCGCCCACGGGCCACGGGACCACTCGTACCACGTTTCGGATTTTTTCGACCACCGGCCGAGATTTTGCGAATTTTCTAATTTATTTTTTGAAATGTATTTTTTACGAGAAAACTACAAGTCCCAGCTCCTTGAAATTTGGTCACCATCCGCCCACGGGCCACGGGACCGCTCGTACCACGTTTCGGATTTTTTCGACCACCGGCCGAGATTTTGCGAATTTTTTAATTTATTTTTTGAAATGTATTTTTTACGGGAAAACTACAAGTCCCAGCTCCTTGAAATTTGGTCACCATCCGCCCACGGGCCACGGGACCACTCGTACCACGTTTCGGATTTTTTCGACCACCGGCCGAGATTTTGCGAATTTTTTAATTTATTTTTTGAAATGTATTTTTTACGAGAAAACTACAAGTCCCAGCTCCTTGAAATTTGGTCACCATCCGCCCACGGGCCACGGGACCACTCGTACCACGTTTCGGATTTTTTCGACCACCGGCCGAGATTTTGCGAATTTTTTAATTTATTTTTTGAAATGTATTTTTTACGAGAAAACTACAAGTCCCAGCTCCTTGAAATTTGGTCACCATCCGCCCACGGGCCACGGGACCACTCGTACCACGTTTCGGATTTTTTCGACCACCGGCCGAGATTTTGCGAATTTTTTAATTTATTTTTTGAAATGTATTTTTTACGGGAAAACTACAAGTCCCAGCTCCTTGAAATTTGGTCACCATCCGCCCACGGGCCACGGGACCGCTCGTACCACGTTTCGGATTTTTTCGACCACCGGCCGAGAGTTTGCGAATTTTTTAATTTATTTTTTGAAATGTATTTTTTACGAGAAAACTACAAGTCCCAGCTCCTTGAAATTTGGTCACCATCCGCCCACGGGCCACGGGACCGCTCGTACCACGTTTCGGATTTTTTCGACCACCGGCCGAGATTTTGCGAATTTTTTAATTTATTTTTTGAAATGTATTTTTTACGAGAAAACTACAAGTCCCAGCTCCTTGAAATTTGGTCACCATCCGCCCACGGGCCACGGGACCGCTCGTACCACGTTTCGGATTTTTTCGACCACCGGCCGAGATTTTGCGAATTTTTTAATTTATTTTTTGAAATGTATTTTTTACGGGAAAACTACAAGTCCCAGCTCCTTGAAATTTGGTCACCATCCGCCCACGGGCCACGGGACCGCTCGTACCACGTTTCGGATTTTTTCGACCACCGGCCGAGATTTTGCGAATTTTTTAATTTATTTTTTGAAATGTATTTTTTACGGGAAAACTACAAGTCCCAGCTCCATGAAATTTGGTCACCATCCGCCCACGGGCCACGGGACCGCTCGTACCACGTTTCGGATTTTTTCGACCACCGGCCGAGAGTTTGCGAATTTTTTAATTTATTTTTTGAAATGTATTTTTTACGAGAAAACTACAAGTCCCAGCTCCTTGAAATTTGGTCACCATCCGCCCACGGGCCACGGGACCACTCGTACCACGTTTCGGATTTTTTCGACCACCGGCCGAGATTTTGCGAATTTTTTAATTTATTTTTTGAAATGTATTTTTTACGAGAAAACTACAAGTCCCAGCTCCTTGAAATTTGGTCACCATCCGCCCACGGGCCACGGGACCGCTCGTACCACGTTTCGGATTTTTTCGACCACCGGCCGAGATTTTGCGAATTTTTTAATTTATTTTTTGAAATGTATTTTTTACGAGAAAACTACAAGTCCCAGCTCCTTGAAATTTGGTCACCATCCGCCCACGGGCCACGGGACCGCTCGTACCACGTTTCGGATTTTTTCGACCACCGGCCGAGATTTTGCGAATTTTTTAATTTATTTTTTGAAATGTATTTTTTACGGGAAAACTACAAGTCCCAGCTCCTTGAAATTTGGTCACCATCCGCCCACGGGCCACGGGACCGCTCGTACCACGTTTCGGATTTTTTCGACCACCGGCCGAGATTTTGCGAATTTTTTAATTTATTTTTTGAAATGTATTTTTTTACGGGAAAACTACAAGTCCCAGCTCCTTGAAATTTGGTCACCATCCGCCCACGGGCCACGGGACCGCTCGTACCACGTTTCGGATTTTTTCGACCACCGGCCGAGAGTTTGCGAATTTTTTAATTTATTTTTTGAAATGTATTTTTTACGAGAAAACTACAAGTCCCAGCTCCTTGAAATTTGGTCACCATCCGCCCACGGGCCACGGGACCACTCGTACCACGTTTCGGATTTTTTCGACCACCGGCCGAGATTTTGCGAATTTTTTAATTTATTTTTTGAAATGTATTTTTTACGAGAAAACTACAAGTCCCAGCTCCTTGAAATTTGGTCACCATCCGCCCACGGGCCACGGGACCACTCGTACCACGTTTCGGATTTTTTCGACCACCGGCCGAGATTTTGCGAATTTTCTAATTTATTTTTTGAAATGTATTTTTTACGAGAAAACTACAAGTCCCAGCTCCTTGAAATTTGGTCACCATCCGCCCACGGGCCACGGGACCGCTCGTACCACGTTTCGGATTTTTTCGACCAACGGCCGAGATTTTGTGAATTTTTTAATTTATTTTTTGAAATGTATTTTTTACGGGAAAACTACAAGTCCCAGCTCCTTGAAATTTGGTCACCATCCGCCCACGGGCCACGGGACCACTCGTACCACGTTTCGGATTTTTTCGACCACCGGCCGAGATTTTGCGAATTTTTTAATTTATTTTTTGAAATGTATTTTTTACGAGAAAACTACAAGTCCCAGCTCCTTGAAATTTGGTCACCATCCGCCCACGGGCCACGGGACCACTCGTACCACGTTTCGGATTTTTTCGACCACCGGCCGAGATTTTGCGAATTTTTTAATTTATTTTTTGAAATGTATTTTTTACGAGAAAACTACAAGTCCCAGCTCCTTGAAATTTGGTCACCATCCGCCCACGGGCCACGGGACCACTCGTACCACGTTTCGGATTTTTTCGACCACCGGCCGAGATTTTGCGAATTTTTTAATTTATTTTTTGAAATGTATTTTTTACGGGAAAACTACAAGTCCCAGCTCCTTGAAATTTGGTCACCATCCGCCCACGGGCCACGGGACCGCTCGTACCACGTTTCGGATTTTTTCGACCACCGGCCGAGATTTTGCGAATTTTTTAATTTATTTTTTCAAATGTATTTTTTACGAGAAAACTACAAGTCCCAGCTCCTTGAAATTTGGTCACCATCCGCCCACGGGCCACGGGACCGCTCGTACCACGTTTCGGATTTTTTCGACCACCGGCCGAGATTTTGCGAATTTTTTAATTTATTTTTTGAAATGTATTTTTTACGGGAAAACTACAAGTCCCAGCTCCTTGAAATTTGGTCACCATCCGCCCACGGGCCACGGGACCGCTCGTACCACGTTTCGGATTTTTTCGACCACCGGCCGAGATTTTGCGAATTTTTTAATTTATTTTTTGAAATGTATTTTTTACGGGAAAACTACAAGTCCCAGCTCCTTGAAATTTGGTCACCATCCGCCCACGGGCCACGGGACCGCTCGTACCACGTTTCGGATTTTTTCGACCACCGGCCGAGAGTTTGCGAATTTTTTAATTTATTTTTTGAAATGTATTTTTTACGAGAAAACTACAAGTCCCAGCTCCTTGAAATTTGGTCACCATCCGCCCACGGGCCACGGGACCACTCGTACCACGTTTCGGATTTTTTCGACCACCGGCCGAGATTTTGCGAATTTTTTAATTTATTTTTTGAAATGTATTTTTTACGAGAAAACTACAAGTCCCAGCTCCTTGAAATTTGGTCACCATCCGCCCACGGGCCACGGGACCACTCGTACCACGTTTCGGATTTTTTCGACCACCGGCCGAGATTTTGCGAATTTTCTAATTTATTTTTTGAAATGTATTTTTTACGAGAAAACTACAAGTCCCAGCTCCTTGAAATTTGGTCACCATCCGCCCACGGGCCACGGGACCGCTCGTACCACGTTTCGGATTTTTTCGACCACCGGCCGAGATTTTGCGAATTTTTTAATTTATTTTTTGAAATGTATTTTTTACGGGAAAACTACAAGTCCCAGCTCCTTGAAATTTGGTCACCATCCGCCCACGGGCCACGGGACCACTCGTACCACGTTTCGGATTTTTTCGACCACCGGCCGAGATTTTGCGAATTTTTTAATTTATTTTTTGAAATGTATTTTTTACGAGAAAACTACAAGTCCCAGCTCCTTGAAATTTGGTCACCATCCGCCCACGGGCCACGGGACCACTCGTACCACGTTTCGGATTTTTTCGACCACCGGCCGAGATTTTGCGAATTTTTTAATTTATTTTTTGAAATGTATTTTTTACGAGAAAACTACAAGTCCCAGCTCCTTGAAATTTGGTCACCATCCGCCCACGGGCCACGGGACCACTCGTACCACGTTTCGGATTTTTTCGACCACCGGCCGAGATTTTGCGAATTTTTTAATTTATTTTTTGAAATGTATTTTTTACGAGAAAACTACAAGTCCCAGCTCCTTGAAATTTGGTCACCATCCGCCCACGGGCCACGGGACCACTCGTACCACGTTTCGGATTTTTTCGACCACCGGCCGAGATTTTGCGAATTTTTTAATTTATTTTTTGAAATGTATTTTTTACGAGAAAACTACAAGTCCCAGCTCCTTGAAATTTGGTCACCATCCGCCCACGGGCCACGGGACCGCTCGTACCACGTTTCGGATTTTTTCGACCACCGGCCGAGAGTTTGCGAATTTTTTAATTTATTTTTTGAAATGTATTTTTTACGGGAAAACTACAAGTCCCAGCTCCTTGAAATTTGGTCACCATCCGCCCACGGGCCACGGGACCACTCGTACCACGTTTCGGATTTTTTCGACCACCGGCCGAGATTTTGCGAATTTTTTAATTTATTTTTTGAAATGTATTTTTTACGAGAAAACTACAAGTCCCAGCTCCTTGAAATTTGGTCACCATCCGTCCACGGGCCACGGGACCACTCGTACCACGTTTCGGATTTTTTCGACCACCGGCCGAGATTTTGCGAATTTTTTAATTTATTTTTTGAAATGTATTTTTTACGGGAAAACTACAAGTCCCAGCTCCTTGAAATTTGGTCACCATCCGCCCACGGGCCACGGGACCGCTCGTACCACGTTTCGGATTTTTTCGACCACCGGCCGAGAGTTTGCGAATTTTTTAATTTATTTTTTGAAATGTATTTTTTACGAGAAAACTACAAGTCCCAGCTCCTTGAAATTTGGTCACCATCCGCCCACGGGCCACGGGACCGCTCGTACCACGTTTCGGATTTTTTCGACCACCGGCCGAGATTTTGCGAATTTTTTAATTTATTTTTTGAAATGTATTTTTTACGGGAAAACTACAAGTCCCAGCTCCTTGAAATTTGGTCACCATCCGCCCACGGGCCACGGGACCGCTCGTACCACGTTTCGGATTTTTTCGACCACCGGCCGAGAGTTTGCGAATTTTTTAATTTATTTTTTGAAATGTATTTTTTACGAGAAAACTACAAGTCCCAGCTCCTTGAAATTTGGTCACCATCCGCCCACGGGCCACGGGACCACTCGTACCACGTTTCGGATTTTTTCGACCACCGGCCGAGATTTTGCGAATTTTTTAATTTATTTTTTGAAATGTATTTTTTACGAGAAAACTACAAGTCCCAGCTCCTTGAAATTTGGTCACCATCCGCCCACGGGCCACGGGACCGCTCGTACCACGTTTCGGATTTTTTCGACCACCGGCCGAGATTTTGCGAATTTTTTAATTTATTTTTTGAAATGTATTTTTTACGGGAAAACTACAAGTCCCAGCTCCTTGAAATTTGGTCACC
Organism: Anolis carolinensis; assembly: GCF_035594765.1. Classification (NCBI taxonomy): domain Eukaryota; kingdom Metazoa; phylum Chordata; class Lepidosauria; order Squamata; family Anolidae; genus Anolis; species Anolis carolinensis. The sequence continues at coordinate 13,036 of NW_026943926.1, forward strand.
ATCCGCCCACGGGCCACGGGACCGCTCGTACCACGTTTCGGATTTTTTCGACCACCGGCCGAGATTTTGCGAATTTTTTAATTTATTTTTTGAAATGTATTTTTTACGGGAAAACTACAAGTCCCAGCTCCTTGAAATTTGGTCACCATCCGCCCACGGGCCACGGGACCGCTCGTACCACGTTTCGGATTTTTTCGACCACCGGCCGAGAGTTTGCGAATTTTTTAATTTATTTTTTGAAATGTATTTTTTACGAGAAAACTACAAGTCCCAGCTCCTTGAAATTTGGTCACCATCCGCCCACGGGCCACGGGACCACTCGTACCACGTTTCGGATTTTTTCGACCACCGGCCGAGATTTTGCGAATTTTTTAATTTATTTTTTGAAATGTATTTTTTACGAGAAAACTACAAGTCCCAGCTCCTTGAAATTTGGTCACCATCCGCCCACGGGCCACGGGACCACTCGTACCACGTTTCGGATTTTTTCGACCACCGGCCGAGATTTTGCGAATTTTCTAATTTATTTTTTGAAATGTATTTTTTACGAGAAAACTACAAGTCCCAGCTCCTTGAAATTTGGTCACCATCCGCCCACGGGCCACGGGACCGCTCGTACCACGTTTCGGATTTTTTCGACCACCGGCCGAGATTTTGCGAATTTTTTAATTTATTTTTTGAAATGTATTTTTTACGGGAAAACTACAAGTCCCAGCTCCTTGAAATTTGGTCACCATCCGCCCACGGGCCACGGGACCACTCGTACCACGTTTCGGATTTTTTCGACCACCGGCCGAGATTTTGCGAATTTTTTAATTTATTTTTTGAAATGTATTTTTTACGAGAAAACTACAAGTCCCAGCTCCTTGAAATTTGGTCACCATCCGCCCACGGGCCACGGGACCACTCGTACCACGTTTCGGATTTTTTCGACCACCGGCCGAGATTTTGCGAATTTTTTAATTTATTTTTTGAAATGTATTTTTTACGAGAAAACTACAAGTCCCAGCTCCTTGAAATTTGGTCACCATCCGCCCACGGGCCACGGGACCACTCGTACCACGTTTCGGATTTTTTCGACCACCGGCCGAGATTTTGCGAATTTTTTAATTTATTTTTTGAAATGTATTTTTTACGAGAAAACTACAAGTCCCAGCTCCTTGAAATTTGGTCACCATCCGCCCACGGGCCACGGGACCACTCGTACCACGTTTCGGATTTTTTCGACCACCGGCCGAGATTTTGCGAATTTTTTAATTTATTTTTTGAAATGTATTTTTTACGAGAAAACTACAAGTCCCAGCTCCTTGAAATTTGGTCACCATCCGCCCACGGGCCACGGGACCGCTCGTACCACGTTTCGGATTTTTTCGACCACCGGCCGAGAGTTTGCGAATTTTTTAATTTATTTTTTGAAATGTATTTTTTACGGGAAAACTACAAGTCCCAGCTCCTTGAAATTTGGTCACCATCCGCCCACGGGCCACGGGACCACTCGTACCACGTTTCGGATTTTTTCGACCACCGGCCGAGATTTTGCGAATTTTTTAATTTATTTTTTGAAATGTATTTTTTACGAGAAAACTACAAGTCCCAGCTCCTTGAAATTTGGTCACCATCCGTCCACGGGCCACGGGACCACTCGTACCACGTTTCGGATTTTTTCGACCACCGGCCGAGATTTTGCGAATTTTTTAATTTATTTTTTGAAATGTATTTTTTACGGGAAAACTACAAGTCCCAGCTCCTTGAAATTTGGTCACCATCCGCCCACGGGCCACGGGACCGCTCGTACCACGTTTCGGATTTTTTCGACCACCGGCCGAGAGTTTGCGAATTTTTTAATTTATTTTTTGAAATGTATTTTTTACGAGAAAACTACAAGTCCCAGCTCCTTGAAATTTGGTCACCATCCGCCCACGGGCCACGGGACCGCTCGTACCACGTTTCGGATTTTTTCGACCACCGGCCGAGATTTTGCGAATTTTTTAATTTATTTTTTGAAATGTATTTTTTACGGGAAAACTACAAGTCCCAGCTCCTTGAAATTTGGTCACCATCCGCCCACGGGCCACGGGACCGCTCGTACCACGTTTCGGATTTTTTCGACCACCGGCCGAGAGTTTGCGAATTTTTTAATTTATTTTTTGAAATGTATTTTTTACGAGAAAACTACAAGTCCCAGCTCCTTGAAATTTGGTCACCATCCGCCCACGGGCCACGGGACCACTCGTACCACGTTTCGGATTTTTTCGACCACCGGCCGAGATTTTGCGAATTTTTTAATTTATTTTTTGAAATGTATTTTTTACGAGAAAACTACAAGTCCCAGCTCCTTGAAATTTGGTCACCATCCGCCCACGGGCCACGGGACCACTCGTACCACGTTTCGGATTTTTTCGACCACCGGCCGAGATTTTGCGAATTTTCTAATTTATTTTTTGAAATGTATTTTTTACGAGAAAACTACAAGTCCCAGCTCCTTGAAATTTGGTCACCATCCGCCCACGGGCCACGGGACCGCTCGTACCACGTTTCGGATTTTTTCGACCACCGGCCGAGATTTTGCGAATTTTTTAATTTATTTTTTGAAATGTATTTTTTACGGGAAAACTACAAGTCCCAGCTCCTTGAAATTTGGTCACCATCCGCCCACGGGCCACGGGACCACTCGTACCACGTTTCGGATTTTTTCGACCACCGGCCGAGAGTTTGCGAATTTTTTAATTTATTTTTTGAAATGTATTTTTTACGAGAAAACTACAAGTCCCAGCTCCTTGAAATTTGGTCACCATCCGCCCACGGGCCACGGGACCACTCGTACCACGTTTCGGATTTTTTCGACCACCGGCCGAGATTTTGCGAATTTTTTAATTTATTTTTTGAAATGTATTTTTTACGAGAAAACTACAAGTCCCAGCTCCTTGAAATTTGGTCACCATCCGCCCACGGGCCACGGGACCACTCGTACCACGTTTCGGATTTTTTCGACCACCGGCCGAGATTTTGCGAATTTTTTAATTTATTTTTTGAAATGTATTTTTTACGAGAAAACTACAAGTCCCAGCTCCTTGAAATTTGGTCACCATCCGCCCACGGGCCACGGGACCGCTCGTACCACGTTTCGGATTTTTTCGACCACCGGCCGAGATTTTGCGAATTTTTTAATTTATTTTTTGAAATGTATTTTTTACGGGAAAACTACAAGTCCCAGCTCCTTGAAATTTGGTCACCATCCGCCCACGGGCCACGGGACCGCTCGTACCACGTTTCGGATTTTTTCGACCACCGGCCGAGAGTTTGCGAATTTTTTAATTTATTTTTTGAAATGTATTTTTTACGAGAAAACTACAAGTCCCAGCTCCTTGAAATTTGGTCACCATCCGCCCACGGGCCACGGGACCACTCGTACCACGTTTCGGATTTTTTCGACCACCGGCCGAGATTTTGCGAATTTTTTAATTTATTTTTTGAAATGTATTTTTTACGAGAAAACTACAAGTCCCAGCTCCTTGAAATTTGGTCACCATCCGCCCACGGGCCACGGGACCACTCGTACCACGTTTCGGATTTTTTCGACCACCGGCCGAGATTTTGCGAATTTTCTAATTTATTTTTTGAAATGTATTTTTTACGAGAAAACTACAAGTCCCAGCTCCTTGAAATTTGGTCACCATCCGCCCACGGGCCACGGGACCGCTCGTACCACGTTTCGGATTTTTTCGACCACCGGCCGAGATTTTGCGAATTTTTTAATTTATTTTTTGAAATGTATTTTTTACGAGAAAACTACAAGTCCCAGCTCCTTGAAATTTGGTCACCATCCGCCCACGGGCCACGGGACCGCTCGTACCACGTTTCGGATTTTTTCGACCACCGGCCGAGATTTTGCGAATTTTTTAATTTATTTTTTGAAATGTATTTTTTACGGGAAAACTACAAGTCCCAGCTCCTTGAAATTTGGTCACCATCCGCCCACGGGCCACGGGACCGCTCGTACCACGTTTCGGATTTTTTCGACCACCGGCCGAGATTTTGCGAATTTTTTAATTTATTTTTTGAAATGTATTTTTTACGGGAAAACTACAAGTCCCAGCTCCTTGAAATTTGGTCACCATCCGCCCACGGGCCACGGGACCGCTCGTACCACGTTTCGGATTTTTTCGACCACCGGCCGAGAGTTTGCGAATTTTTTAATTTATTTTTTGAAATGTATTTTTTACGAGAAAACTACAAGTCCCAGCTCCTTGAAATTTGGTCACCATCCGCCCACGGGCCACGGGACCGCTCGTACCACGTTTCGGATTTTTTCGACCACCGGCCGAGATTTTGCGAATTTTTTAATTTATTTTTTGAAATGTATTTTTTACGGGAAAACTACAAGTCCCAGCTCCTTGAAATTTGGTCACCATCCGCCCACGGGCCACGGGACCGCTCGTACCACGTTTCGGATTTTTTCGACCACCGGCCGAGAGTTTGCGAATTTTTTAATTTATTTTTTGAAATGTATTTTTTACGAGAAAACTACAAGTCCCAGCTCCTTGAAATTTGGTCACCATCCGCCCACGGGCCACGGGACCACTCGTACCACGTTTCGGATTTTTTCGACCACCGGCCGAGATTTTGCGAATTTTTTAATTTATTTTTTGAAATGTATTTTTTACGAGAAAACTACAAGTCCCAGCTCCTTGAAATTTGGTCACCATCCGCCCACGGGCCACGGGACCGCTCGTACCACGTTTCGGATTTTTTCGACCACCGGCCGAGATTTTGCGAATTTTTTAATTTATTTTTTGAAATGTATTTTTTACGAGAAAACTACAAGTCCCAGCTCCTTGAAATTTGGTCACCATCCGCCCACGGGCCACGGGACCGCTCGTACCACGTTTCGGATTTTTTCGACCACCGGCCGAGATTTTGCGAATTTTTTAATTTATTTTTTGAAATGTATTTTTTACGAGAAAACTACAAGTCCCAGCTCCTTGAAATTTGGTCACCATCCGCCCACGGGCCACGGGACCGCTCGTACCACGTTTCGGATTTTTTCGACCACCGGCCGAGATTTTGCGAATTTTTTAATTTATTTTTTGAAATGTATTTTTTACGAGAAAACTACAAGTCCCAGCTCCTTGAAATTTGGTCACCATCCGCCCACGGGCCACGGGACCGCTCGTACCACGTTTCGGATTTTTTCGACCACCGGCCGAGATTTTGCGAATTTTTTAATTTATTTTTTGAAATGTATTTTTTACGAGAAAACTACAAGTCCCAGCTCCTTGAAATTTGGTCACCATCCGCCCACGGGCCACGGGACCGCTCGTACCACGTTTCGGATTTTTTCGACCACCGGCCGAGATTTTGCGAATTTTTTAATTTATTTTTTGAAATGTATTTTTTACGGGAAAACTACAAGTCCCAGCTCCTTGAAATTTGGTCACCATCCGCCCACGGGCCACGGGACCGCTCGTACCACGTTTCGGATTTTTTCGACCACCGGCCGAGATTTTGCGAATTTTTTAATTTATTTTTTGAAATGTATTTTTTTACGGGAAAACTACAAGTCCCAGCTCCTTGAAATTTGGTCACCATCCGCCCACGGGCCACGGGACCGCTCGTACCACGTTTCGGATTTTTTCGACCACCGGCCGAGAGTTTGCGAATTTTTTAATTTATTTTTTGAAATGTATTTTTTACGAGAAAACTACAAGTCCCAGCTCCTTGAAATTTGGTCACCATCCGCCCACGGGCCACGGGACCACTCGTACCACGTTTCGGATTTTTTCGACCACCGGCCGAGATTTTGCGAATTTTTTAATTTATTTTTTGAAATGTATTTTTTACGAGAAAACTACAAGTCCCAGCTCCTTGAAATTTGGTCACCATCCGCCCACGGGCCACGGGACCACTCGTACCACGTTTCGGATTTTTTCGACCACCGGCCGAGATTTTGCGAATTTTCTAATTTATTTTTTGAAATGTATTTTTTACGAGAAAACTACAAGTCCCAGCTCCTTGAAATTTGGTCACCATCCGCCCACGGGCCACGGGACCGCTCGTACCACGTTTCGGATTTTTTCGACCACCGGCCGAGATTTTGCGAATTTTTTAATTTATTTTTTGAAATGTATTTTTTACGGGAAAACTACAAGTCCCAGCTCCTTGAAATTTGGTCACCATCCGCCCACGGGCCACGGGACCACTCGTACCACGTTTCGGATTTTTTCGACCACCGGCCGAGATTTTGCGAATTTTTTAATTTATTTTTTGAAATGTATTTTTTACGAGAAAACTACAAGTCCCAGCTCCTTGAAATTTGGTCACCATCCGCCCACGGGCCACGGGACCACTCGTACCACGTTTCGGATTTTTTCGACCACCGGCCGAGATTTTGCGAATTTTTTAATTTATTTTTTGAAATGTATTTTTTACGAGAAAACTACAAGTCCCAGCTCCTTGAAATTTGGTCACCATCCGCCCACGGGCCACGGGACCACTCGTACCACGTTTCGGATTTTTTCGACCACCGGCCGAGATTTTGCGAATTTTTTAATTTATTTTTTGAAATGTATTTTTTACGGGAAAACTACAAGTCCCAGCTCCTTGAAATTTGGTCACCATCCGCCCACGGGCCACGGGACCGCTCGTACCACGTTTCGGATTTTTTCGACCACCGGCCGAGAGTTTGCGAATTTTTTAATTTATTTTTTGAAATGTATTTTTTACGAGAAAACTACAAGTCCCAGCTCCTTGAAATTTGGTCACCATCCGCCCACGGGCCACGGGACCGCTCGTACCACGTTTCGGATTTTTTCGACCACCGGCCGAGATTTTGCGAATTTTTTAATTTATTTTTTGAAATGTATTTTTTACGAGAAAACTACAAGTCCCAGCTCCTTGAAATTTGGTCACCATCCGCCCACGGGCCACGGGACCGCTCGTACCACGTTTCGGATTTTTTCGACCACCGGCCGAGATTTTGCGAATTTTTTAATTTATTTTTTGAAATGTATTTTTTACGGGAAAACTACAAGTCCCAGCTCCTTGAAATTTGGTCACCATCCGCCCACGGGCCACGGGACCGCTCGTACCACGTTTCGGATTTTTTCGACCACCGGCCGAGATTTTGCGAATTTTTTAATTTATTTTTTGAAATGTATTTTTTACGGGAAAACTACAAGTCCCAGCTCCATGAAATTTGGTCACCATCCGCCCACGGGCCACGGGACCGCTCGTACCACGTTTCGGATTTTTTCGACCACCGGCCGAGAGTTTGCGAATTTTTTAATTTATTTTTTGAAATGTATTTTTTACGAGAAAACTACAAGTCCCAGCTCCTTGAAATTTGGTCACCATCCGCCCACGGGCCACGGGACCACTTGTACCACGTTTCGGATTTTTTCGACCACCGGCCGAGATTTTGCGAATTTTTTAATTTATTTTTTGAAATGTATTTTTTACGAGAAAACTACAAGTCCCAGCTCCTTGAAATTTGGTCACCATCCGCCCACGGGCCACGGGACCGCTCGTACCACGTTTCGGATTTTTTCGACCACCGGCCGAGATTTTGCGAATTTTTTAATTTATTTTTTGAAATGTATTTTTTACGAGAAAACTACAAGTCCCAGCTCCTTGAAATTTGGTCACCATCCGCCCACGGGCCACGGGACCGCTCGTACCACGTTTCGGATTTTTTCGACCACCGGCCGAGATTTTGCGAATTTTTTAATTTATTTTTTGAAATGTATTTTTTACGGGAAAACTACAAGTCCCAGCTCCTTGAAATTTGGTCACCATCCGCCCACGGGCCACGGGACCGCTCGTACCACGTTTCGGATTTTTTCGACCACCGGCCGAGATTTTGCGAATTTTTTAATTTATTTTTTGAAATGTATTTTTTTACGGGAAAACTACAAGTCCCAGCTCCTTGAAATTTGGTCACCATCCGCCCACGGGCCACGGGACCGCTCGTACCACGTTTCGGATTTTTTCGACCACCGGCCGAGAGTTTGCGAATTTTTTAATTTATTTTTTGAAATGTATTTTTTACGAGAAAACTACAAGTCCCAGCTCCTTGAAATTTGGTCACCATCCGCCCACGGGCCACGGGACCACTCGTACCACGTTTCGGATTTTTTCGACCACCGGCCGAGATTTTGCGAATTTTTTAATTTATTTTTTGAAATGTATTTTTTACGAGAAAACTACAAGTCCCAGCTCCTTGAAATTTGGTCACCATCCGCCCACGGGCCACGGGACCACTCGTACCACGTTTCGGATTTTTTCGACCACCGGCCGAGATTTTGCGAATTTTCTAATTTATTTTTTGAAATGTATTTTTTACGAGAAAACTACAAGTCCCAGCTCCTTGAAATTTGGTCACCATCCGCCCACGGGCCACGGGACCGCTCGTACCACGTTTCGGATTTTTTCGACCACCGGCCGAGATTTTGCGAATTTTTTAATTTATTTTTTGAAATGTATTTTTTACGGGAAAACTACAAGTCCCAGCTCCTTGAAATTTGGTCACCATCCGCCCACGGGCCACGGGACCACTCGTACCACGTTTCGGATTTTTTCGACCACCGGCCGAGATTTTGCGAATTTTTTAATTTATTTTTTGAAATGTATTTTTTACGAGAAAACTACAAGTCCCAGCTCCTTGAAATTTGGTCACCATCCGCCCACGGGCCACGGGACCACTCGTACCACGTTTCGGATTTTTTCGACCACCGGCCGAGATTTTGCGAATTTTTTAATTTATTTTTTGAAATGTATTTTTTACGAGAAAACTACAAGTCCCAGCTCCTTGAAATTTGGTCACCATCCGCCCACGGGCCACGGGACCACTCGTACCACGTTTCGGATTTTTTCGACCACCGGCCGAGATTTTGCGAATTTTTTAATTTATTTTTTGAAATGTATTTTTTACGGGAAAACTACAAGTCCCAGCTCCTTGAAATTTGGTCACCATCCGCCCACGGGCCACGGGACCGCTCGTACCACGTTTCGGATTTTTTCGACCACCGGCCGAGAGTTTGCGAATTTTTTAATTTATTTTTTGAAATGTATTTTTTACGAGAAAACTACAAGTCCCAGCTCCTTGAAATTTGGTCACCATCCGCCCACGGGCCACGGGACCGCTCGTACCACGTTTCGGATTTTTTCGACCACCGGCCGAGATTTTGCGAATTTTTTAATTTATTTTTTCAAATGTATTTTTTACGAGAAAACTACAAGTCCCAGCTCCTTGAAATTTGGTCACCATCCGCCCACGGGCCACGGGACCGCTCGTACCACGTTTCGGATTTTTTCGACCACCGGCCGAGATTTTGCGAATTTTTTAATTTATTTTTTGAAATGTATTTTTTACGGGAAAACTACAAGTCCCAGCTCCTTGAAATTTGGTCACCATCCGCCCACGGGCCACGGGACCGCTCGTACCACGTTTCGGATTTTTTCGACCACCGGCCGAGATTTTGCGAATTTTTTAATTTATTTTTTGAAATGTATTTTTTACGGGAAAACTACAAGTCCCAGCTCCTTGAAATTTGGTCACCATCCGCCCACGGGCCACGGGACCGCTCGTACCACGTTTCGGATTTTTTCGACCACCGGCCGAGAGTTTGCGAATTTTTTAATTTATTTTTTGAAATGTATTTTTTACGAGAAAACTACAAGTCCCAGCTCCTTGAAATTTGGTCACCATCCGCCCACGGGCCACGGGACCACTCGTACCACGTTTCGGATTTTTTCGACCACCGGCCGAGATTTTGCGAATTTTTTAATTTATTTTTTGAAATGTATTTTTTACGAGAAAACTACAAGTCCCAGCTCCTTGAAATTTGGTCACCATCCGCCCACGGGCCACGGGACCACTCGTACCACGTTTCGGATTTTTTCGACCACCGGCCGAGATTTTGCGAATTTTCTAATTTATTTTTTGAAATGTATTTTTTACGAGAAAACTACAAGTCCCAGCTCCTTGAAATTTGGTCACCATCCGCCCACGGGCCACGGGACCGCTCGTACCACGTTTCGGATTTTTTCGACCACCGGCCGAGATTTTGCGAATTTTTTAATTTATTTTTTGAAATGTATTTTTTACGGGAAAACTACAAGTCCCAGCTCCTTGAAATTTGGTCACCATCCGCCCACGGGCCACGGGACCACTCGTACCACGTTTCGGATTTTTTCGACCACCGGCCGAGATTTTGCGAATTTTTTAATTTATTTTTTGAAATGTATTTTTTACGAGAAAACTACAAGTCCCAGCTCCTTGAAATTTGGTCACCATCCGCCCACGGGCCACGGGACCACTCGTACCACGTTTCGGATTTTTTCGACCACCGGCCGAGATTTTGCGAATTTTTTAATTTATTTTTTGAAATGTATTTTTTACGGGAAAACTACAAGTCCCAGCTCCTTGAAATTTGGTCACCATCCGCCCACGGGCCACGGGACCGCTCGTACCACGTTTCGGATTTTTTCGACCACCGGCCGAGAGTTTGCGAATTTTTTAATTTATTTTTTGAAATGTATTTTTTACGAGAAAACTACAAGTCCCAGCTCCTTGAAATTTGGTCACCATCCGCCCACGGGCCACGGGACCGCTCGTACCACGTTTCGGATTTTTTCGACCACCGGCCGAGATTTTGCGAATTTTTTAATTTATTTTTTCAAATGTATTTTTTACGAGAAAACTACAAGTCCCAGCTCCTTGAAATTTGGTCACCATCCGCCCACGGGCCACGGGACCGCTCGTACCACGTTTCGGATTTTTTCGACCACCGGCCGAGATTTTGCGAATTTTTTAATTTATTTTTTGAAATGTATTTTTTACGGGAAAACTACAAGTCCCAGCTCCTTGAAATTTGGTCACCATCCGCCCACGGGCCACGGGACCGCTCGTACCACGTTTCGGATTTTTTCGACCACCGGCCGAGATTTTGCGAATTTTTTAATTTATTTTTTGAAATGTATTTTTTACGGGAAAACTACAAGTCCCAGCTCCTTGAAATTTGGTCACCATCCGCCCACGGGCCACGGGACCGCTCGTACCACGTTTCGGATTTTTTCGACCACCGGCCGAGAGTTTGCGAATTTTTTAATTTATTTTTTGAAATGTATTTTTTACGAGAAAACTACAAGTCCCAGCTCCTTGAAATTTGGTCACCATCCGCCCACGGGCCACGGGACCACTCGTACCACGTTTCGGATTTTTTCGACCACCGGCCGAGATTTTGCGAATTTTTTAATTTATTTTTTGAAATGTATTTTTTACGAGAAAACTACAAGTCCCAGCTCCTTGAAATTTGGTCACCATCCGCCCACGGGCCACGGGACCACTCGTACCACGTTTCGGATTTTTTCGACCACCGGCCGAGATTTTGCGAATTTTCTAATTTATTTTTTGAAATGTATTTTTTACGAGAAAACTACAAGTCCCAGCTCCTTGAAATTTGGTCACCATCCGCCCACGGGCCACGGGACCGCTCGTACCACGTTTCGGATTTTTTCGACCACCGGCCGAGATTTTGCGAATTTTTTAATTTATTTTTTGAAATGTATTTTTTACGGGAAAACTACAAGTCCCAGCTCCTTGAAATTTGGTCACCATCCGCCCACGGGCCACGGGACCACTCGTACCACGTTTCGGATTTTTTCGACCACCGGCCGAGATTTTGCGAATTTTTTAATTTATTTTTTGAAATGTATTTTTTACGAGAAAACTACAAGTCCCAGCTCCTTGAAATTTGGTCACCATCCGCCCACGGGCCACGGGACCACTCGTACCACGTTTCGGATTTTTTCGACCACCGGCCGAGATTTTGCGAATTTTTTAATTTATTTTTTGAAATGTATTTTTTACGAGAAAACTACAAGTCCCAGCTCCTTGAAATTTGGTCACCATCCGCCCACGGGCCACGGGACCACTCGTACCACGTTTCGGATTTTTTCGACCACCGGCCGAGATTTTGCGAATTTTTTAATTTATTTTTTGAAATGTATTTTTTACGAGAAAACTACAAGTCCCAGCTCCTTGAAATTTGGTCACCATCCGCCCACGGGCCACGGGACCACTCGTACCACGTTTCGGATTTTTTCGACCACCGGCCGAGATTTTGCGAATTTTTTAATTTATTTTTTGAAATGTATTTTTTACGAGAAAACTACAAGTCCCAGCTCCTTGAAATTTGGTCACCATCCGCCCACGGGCCACGGGACCGCTCGTACCACGTTTCGGATTTTTTCGACCACCGGCCGAGAGTTTGCGAATTTTTTAATTTATTTTTTGAAATGTATTTTTTACGGGAAAACTACAAGTCCCAGCTCCTTGAAATTTGGTCACCATCCGCCCACGGGCCACGGGACCACTCGTACCACGTTTCGGATTTTTTCGACCACCGGCCGAGATTTTGCGAATTTTTTAATTTATTTTTTGAAATGTATTTTTTACGAGAAAACTACAAGTCCCAGCTCCTTGAAATTTGGTCACCATCCGTCCACGGGCCACGGGACCACTCGTACCACGTTTCGGATTTTTTCGACCACCGGCCGAGATTTTGCGAATTTTTTAATTTATTTTTTGAAATGTATTTTTTACGGGAAAACTACAAGTCCCAGCTCCTTGAAATTTGGTCACCATCCGCCCACGGGCCACGGGACCGCTCGTACCACGTTTCGGATTTTTTCGACCACCGGCCGAGAGTTTGCGAATTTTTTAATTTATTTTTTGAAATGTATTTTTTACGAGAAAACTACAAGTCCCAGCTCCTTGAAATTTGGTCACCATCCGCCCACGGGCCACGGGACCGCTCGTACCACGTTTCGGATTTTTTCGACCACCGGCCGAGATTTTGCGAATTTTTTAATTTATTTTTTGAAATGTATTTTTTACGGGAAAACTACAAGTCCCAGCTCCTTGAAATTTGGTCACCATCCGCCCACGGGCCACGGGACCGCTCGTACCACGTTTCGGATTTTTTCGACCACCGGCCGAGAGTTTGCGAATTTTTTAATTTATTTTTTGAAATGTATTTTTTACGAGAAAACTACAAGTCCCAGCTCCTTGAAATTTGGTCACCATCCGCCCACGGGCCACGGGACCACTCGTACCACGTTTCGGATTTTTTCGACCACCGGCCGAGATTTTGCGAATTTTTTAATTTATTTTTTGAAATGTATTTTTTACGAGAAAACTACAAGTCCCAGCTCCTTGAAATTTGGTCACCATCCGCCCACGGGCCACGGGACCACTCGTACCACGTTTCGGATTTTTTCGACCACCGGCCGAGATTTTGCGAATTTTCTAATTTATTTTTTGAAATGTATTTTTTACGAGAAAACTACAAGTCCCAGCTCCTTGAAATTTGGTCACCATCCGCCCACGGGCCACGGGACCGCTCGTACCACGTTTCGGATTTTTTCGACCACCGGCCGAGATTTTGCGAATTTTTTAATTTATTTTTTGAAATGTATTTTTTACGGGAAAACTACAAGTCCCAGCTCCTTGAAATTTGGTCACCATCCGCCCACGGGCCACGGGACCACTCGTACCACGTTTCGGATTTTTTCGACCACCGGCCGAGAGTTTGCGAATTTTTTAATTTATTTTTTGAAATGTATTTTTTACGAGAAAACTACAAGTCCCAGCTCCTTGAAATTTGGTCACCATCCGCCCACGGGCCACGGGACCACTCGTACCACGTTTCGGATTTTTTCGACCACCGGCCGAGATTTTGCGAATTTTTTAATTTATTTTTTGAAATGTATTTTTTACGAGAAAACTACAAGTCCCAGCTCCTTGAAATTTGGTCACCATCCGCCCACGGGCCACGGGACCACTCGTACCACGTTTCGGATTTTTTCGACCACCGGCCGAGATTTTGCGAATTTTTTAATTTATTTTTTGAAATGTATTTTTTACGAGAAAACTACAAGTCCCAGCTCCTTGAAATTTGGTCACCATCCGCCCACGGGCCACGGGACCGCTCGTACCACGTTTCGGATTTTTTCGACCACCGGCCGAGAGTTTGCGAATTTTTTAATTTATTTTTTGAAATGTATTTTTTACGAGAAAACTACAAGTCCCAGCTCCTTGAAATTTGGTCACCATCCGCCCACGGGCCACGGGACCGCTCGTACCACGTTTCGGATTTTTTCGACCACCGGCCGAGATTTTGCGAATTTTTTAATTTATTTTTTGAAATGTATTTTTTACGGGAAAACTACAAGTCCCAGCTCCTTGAAATTTGGTCACCATCCGCCCACGGGCCACGGGACCGCTCGTACCACGTTTCGGATTTTTTCGACCACCGGCCGAGAGTTTGCGAATTTTTTAATTTATTTTTTGAAATGTATTTTTTACGAGAAAACTACAAGTCCCAGCTCCTTGAAATTTGGTCACCATCCGCCCACGGGCCACGGGACCACTCGTACCACGTTTCGGATTTTTTCGACCACCGGCCGAGATTTTGCGAATTTTTTAATTTATTTTTTGAAATGTATTTTTTACGAGAAAACTACAAGTCCCAGCTCCTTGAAATTTGGTCACCATCCGCCCACGGGCCACGGGACCACTCGTACCACGTTTCGGATTTTTTCGACCACCGGCCGAGATTTTGCGAATTTTCTAATTTATTTTTTGAAATGTATTTTTTACGAGAAAACTACAAGTCCCAGCTCCTTGAAATTTGGTCACCATCCGCCCACGGGCCACGGGACCACTCGTACCACGTTTCGGATTTTTTCGACCACCGGCCGAGATTTTGCGAATTTTTTAATTTATTTTTTGAAATGTATTTTTTACGAGAAAACTACAAGTCCCAGCTCCTTGAAATTTGGTCACCATCCGCCCACGGGCCACGGGACCGCTCGTACCACGTTTCGGATTTTTTCGACCACCGGCCGAGATTTTGCGAATTTTTTAATTTATTTTTTGAAATGTATTTTTTACGGGAAAACTACAAGTCCCAGCTCCTTGAAATTTGGTCACCATCCGCCCACGGGCCACGGGACCGCTCGTACCACGTTTCGGATTTTTTCGACCACCGGCCGAGATTTTGCGAATTTTTTAATTTATTTTTTGAAATGTATTTTTTACGGGAAAACTACAAGTCCCAGCTCCTTGAAATTTGGTCACCATCCGCCCACGGGCCACGGGACCGCTCGTACCACGTTTCGGATTTTTTCGACCACCGGCCGAGAGTTTGCGAATTTTTTAATTTATTTTTTGAAATGTATTTTTTACGAGAAAACTACAAGTCCCAGCTCCTTGAAATTTGGTCACCATCCGCCCACGGGCCACGGGACCGCTCGTACCACGTTTCGGATTTTTTCGACCACCGGCCGAGATTTTGCGAATTTTTTAATTTATTTTTTGAAATGTATTTTTTACGGGAAAACTACAAGTCCCAGCTCCTTGAAATTTGGTCACCATCCGCCCACGGGCCACGGGACCGCTCGTACCACGTTTCGGATTTTTTCGACCACCGGCCGAGAGTTTGCGAATTTTTTAATTTATTTTTTGAAATGTATTTTTTACGAGAAAACTACAAGTCCCAGCTCCTTGAAATTTGGTCACCATCCGCCCACGGGCCACGGGACCACTCGTACCACGTTTCGGATTTTTTCGACCACCGGCCGAGATTTTGCGAATTTTTTAATTTATTTTTTGAAATGTATTTTTTACGAGAAAACTACAAGTCCCAGCTCCTTGAAATTTGGTCACCATCCGCCCACGGGCCACGGGACCACTCGTACCACGTTTCGGATTTTTTCGACCACCGGCCGAGATTTTGCGAATTTTCTAATTTATTTTTTGAAATGTATTTTTTACGAGAAAACTACAAGTCCCAGCTCCTTGAAATTTGGTCACCATCCGCCCACGGGCCACGGGACCGCTCGTACCACGTTTCGGATTTTTTCGACCACCGGCCGAGATTTTGCGAATTTTTTAATTTATTTTTTGAAATGTATTTTTTACGGGAAAACTACAAGTCCCAGCTCCTTGAAATTTGGTCACCATCCGCCCACGGGCCACGGGACCACTCGTACCACGTTTCGGATTTTTTCGACCACCGGCCGAGAGTTTGCGAATTTTTTAATTTATTTTTTGAAATGTATTTTTTACGAGAAAACTACAAGTCCCAGCTCCTTGAAATTTGGTCACCATCCGCCCACGGGCCACGGGACCACTCGTACCACGTTTCGGATTTTTTCGACCACCGGCCGAGATTTTGCGAATTTTTTAATTTATTTTTTGAAATGTATTTTTTACGAGAAAACTACAAGTCCCAGCTCCTTGAAATTTGGTCACCATCCGCCCACGGGCCACGGGACCACTCGTACCACGTTTCGGATTTTTTCGACCACCGGCCGAGATTTTGCGAATTTTTTAATTTATTTTTTGAAATGTATTTTTTACGAGAAAACTACAAGTCCCAGCTCCTTGAAATTTGGTCACCATCCGCCCACGGGCCACGGGACCGCTCGTACCACGTTTCGGATTTTTTCGACCACCGGCCGAGAGTTTGCGAATTTTTTAATTTATTTTTTGAAATGTATTTTTTACGAGAAAACTACAAGTCCCAGCTCCTTGAAATTTGGTCACCATCCGCCCACGGGCCACGGGACCGCTCGTACCACGTTTCGGATTTTTTCGACCACCGGCCGAGATTTTGCGAATTTTTTAATTTATTTTTTGAAATGTATTTTTTACGGGAAAACTACAAGTCCCAGCTCCTTGAAATTTGGTCACCATCCGCCCACGGGCCACGGGACCGCTCGTACCACGTTTCGGATTTTTTCGACCACCGGCCGAGAGTTTGCGAATTTTTTAATTTATTTTTTGAAATGTATTTTTTACGAGAAAACTACAAGTCCCAGCTCCTTGAAATTTGGTCACCATCCGCCCACGGGCCACGGGACCACTCGTACCACGTTTCGGATTTTTTCGACCACCGGCCGAGATTTTGCGAATTTTTTAATTTATTTTTTGAAATGTATTTTTTACGAGAAAACTACAAGTCCCAGCTCCTTGAAATTTGGTCACCATCCGCCCACGGGCCACGGGACCACTCGTACCACGTTTCGGATTTTTTCGACCACCGGCCGAGATTTTGCGAATTTTCTAATTTATTTTTTGAAATGTATTTTTTACGAGAAAACTACAAGTCCCAGCTCCTTGAAATTTGGTCACCATCCGCCCACGGGCCACGGGACCACTCGTACCACGTTTCGGATTTTTTCGACCACCGGCCGAGATTTTGCGAATTTTTTAATTTATTTTTTGAAATGTATTTTTTACGAGAAAACTACAAGTCCCAGCTCCTTGAAATTTGGTCACCATCCGCCCA
Organism: Anolis carolinensis; assembly: GCF_035594765.1. Lineage (NCBI taxonomy): Eukaryota > Metazoa > Chordata > Lepidosauria > Squamata > Anolidae > Anolis > Anolis carolinensis. The sequence goes on from NW_026943926.1 coordinate 30,393, forward strand.
CGGGCCACGGGACCGCTCGTACCACGTTTCGGATTTTTTCGACCACCGGCCGAGATTTTGCGAATTTTTTAATTTATTTTTTGAAATGTATTTTTTACGGGAAAACTACAAGTCCCAGCTCCTTGAAATTTGGTCACCATCCGCCCACGGGCCACGGGACCGCTCGTACCACGTTTCGGATTTTTTCGACCACCGGCCGAGATTTTGCGAATTTTTTAATTTATTTTTTGAAATGTATTTTTTACGGGAAAACTACAAGTCCCAGCTCCTTGAAATTTGGTCACCATCCGCCCACGGGCCACGGGACCGCTCGTACCACGTTTCGGATTTTTTCGACCACCGGCCGAGAGTTTGCGAATTTTTTAATTTATTTTTTGAAATGTATTTTTTACGAGAAAACTACAAGTCCCAGCTCCTTGAAATTTGGTCACCATCCGCCCACGGGCCACGGGACCGCTCGTACCACGTTTCGGATTTTTTCGACCACCGGCCGAGATTTTGCGAATTTTTTAATTTATTTTTTGAAATGTATTTTTTACGGGAAAACTACAAGTCCCAGCTCCTTGAAATTTGGTCACCATCCGCCCACGGGCCACGGGACCGCTCGTACCACGTTTCGGATTTTTTCGACCACCGGCCGAGAGTTTGCGAATTTTTTAATTTATTTTTTGAAATGTATTTTTTACGAGAAAACTACAAGTCCCAGCTCCTTGAAATTTGGTCACCATCCGCCCACGGGCCACGGGACCACTCGTACCACGTTTCGGATTTTTTCGACCACCGGCCGAGATTTTGCGAATTTTTTAATTTATTTTTTGAAATGTATTTTTTACGAGAAAACTACAAGTCCCAGCTCCTTGAAATTTGGTCACCATCCGCCCACGGGCCACGGGACCACTCGTACCACGTTTCGGATTTTTTCGACCACCGGCCGAGATTTTGCGAATTTTCTAATTTATTTTTTGAAATGTATTTTTTACGAGAAAACTACAAGTCCCAGCTCCTTGAAATTTGGTCACCATCCGCCCACGGGCCACGGGACCGCTCGTACCACGTTTCGGATTTTTTCGACCACCGGCCGAGATTTTGCGAATTTTTTAATTTATTTTTTGAAATGTATTTTTTACGGGAAAACTACAAGTCCCAGCTCCTTGAAATTTGGTCACCATCCGCCCACGGGCCACGGGACCACTCGTACCACGTTTCGGATTTTTTCGACCACCGGCCGAGAGTTTGCGAATTTTTTAATTTATTTTTTGAAATGTATTTTTTACGAGAAAACTACAAGTCCCAGCTCCTTGAAATTTGGTCACCATCCGCCCACGGGCCACGGGACCACTCGTACCACGTTTCGGATTTTTTCGACCACCGGCCGAGATTTTGCGAATTTTTTAATTTATTTTTTGAAATGTATTTTTTACGAGAAAACTACAAGTCCCAGCTCCTTGAAATTTGGTCACCATCCGCCCACGGGCCACGGGACCACTCGTACCACGTTTCGGATTTTTTCGACCACCGGCCGAGATTTTGCGAATTTTTTAATTTATTTTTTGAAATGTATTTTTTACGAGAAAACTACAAGTCCCAGCTCCTTGAAATTTGGTCACCATCCGCCCACGGGCCACGGGACCGCTCGTACCACGTTTCGGATTTTTTCGACCACCGGCCGAGAGTTTGCGAATTTTTTAATTTATTTTTTGAAATGTATTTTTTACGAGAAAACTACAAGTCCCAGCTCCTTGAAATTTGGTCACCATCCGCCCACGGGCCACGGGACCGCTCGTACCACGTTTCGGATTTTTTCGACCACCGGCCGAGATTTTGCGAATTTTTTAATTTATTTTTTGAAATGTATTTTTTACGGGAAAACTACAAGTCCCAGCTCCTTGAAATTTGGTCACCATCCGCCCACGGGCCACGGGACCGCTCGTACCACGTTTCGGATTTTTTCGACCACCGGCCGAGAGTTTGCGAATTTTTTAATTTATTTTTTGAAATGTATTTTTTACGAGAAAACTACAAGTCCCAGCTCCTTGAAATTTGGTCACCATCCGCCCACGGGCCACGGGACCACTCGTACCACGTTTCGGATTTTTTCGACCACCGGCCGAGATTTTGCGAATTTTCTAATTTATTTTTTGAAATGTATTTTTTACGAGAAAACTACAAGTCCCAGCTCCTTGAAATTTGGTCACCATCCGCCCACGGGCCACGGGACCACTCGTACCACGTTTCGGATTTTTTCGACCACCGGCCGAGATTTTGCGAATTTTTTAATTTATTTTTTGAAATGTATTTTTTACGAGAAAACTACAAGTCCCAGCTCCTTGAAATTTGGTCACCATCCGCCCACGGGCCACGGGACCGCTCGTACCACGTTTCGGATTTTTTCGACCACCGGCCGAGATTTTGCGAATTTTTTAATTTATTTTTTGAAATGTATTTTTTACGGGAAAACTACAAGTCCCAGCTCCTTGAAATTTGGTCACCATCCGCCCACGGGCCACGGGACCGCTCGTACCACGTTTCGGATTTTTTCGACCACCGGCCGAGATTTTGCGAATTTTTTAATTTATTTTTTGAAATGTATTTTTTACGGGAAAACTACAAGTCCCAGCTCCTTGAAATTTGGTCACCATCCGCCCACGGGCCACGGGACCGCTCGTACCACGTTTCGGATTTTTTCGACCACCGGCCGAGATTTTGCGAATTTTTTAATTTATTTTTTGAAATGTATTTTTTACGGGAAAACTACAAGTCCCAGCTCCTTGAAATTTGGTCACCATCCGCCCACGGGCCACGGGACCGCTCGTACCACGTTTCGGATTTTTTCGACCACCGGCCGAGAGTTTGCGAATTTTTAAATTTATTTTTTGAAATGTATTTTTTACGAGAAAACTACAAGTCCCAGCTCCTTGAAATTTGGTCACCATCCGCCCACGGGCCACGGGACCACTCGTACCACGTTTCGGATTTTTTCGACCACCGGCCGAGATTTTGCGAATTTTTTAATTTATTATTTGAAAAGTATTTTTTACGAGAAAACTACAAGTCCCAGCTCCTTGAAATTTGGTCACCATCCGCCCACGGGCCACGGGACCACTCGTACCACGTTTCGGATTTTTTCGACCACCGGCCGAGATTTTGCGAATTTTTTAATTTATTATTTGAAATGTATTTTTTACGAGAAAACTACAAGTCCCAGCTCCTTGAAATTTGGTCACCATCCGCCCACGGGCCACGGGACCACTCGTACCACGTTTCGGATTTTTTCGACCACCGGCCGAGATTTTGCGAATTTTTTAATTTATTATTTGAAATGTATTTTTTACGGGAAAACTACAAGTCCCAGCTCCTTGAAATTTGGTCACCATCCGCCCACGGGCCACGGGACCACTCGTACCACGTTTCGGATTTTTTCGACCACCGGCCGAGATTTTGCGAATTTTTTAATTTATTTTTTGAAATGTATTTTTTACGAGAAAACTACAAGTCCCAGCTCCTTGAAATTTGGTCACCATCCGCCCACGGGCCACGGGACCACTCGTACCACGTTTCGGATTTTTTCGACCACCGGCCGAGATTTTGCGAATTTTTTAATTTATTTTTTGAAATGTATTTTTTACGAGAAAACTACAAGTCCCAGCTCCTTGAAATTTGGTCACCATCCGCCCACGGGCCACGGGACCACTCGTACCACGTTTCGGATTTTTTCGACCACCGGCCGAGATTTTGCGAATTTTTTAATTTATTATTTGAAATGTATTTTTTACGGGAAAACTACAAGTCCCAGCTCCTTGAAATTTGGTCACCATCCGCCCACGGGCCACGGGACCACTCGTACCACGTTTCGGATTTTTTCGACCACCGGCCGAGATTTTGCGAATTTTTTAATTTATTATTTGAAAAGTATTTTTTACGAGAAAACTACAAGTCCCTGCTCCTTGAAATTTGGTCACCATCCGCCCACGGGCCACGGGACCACTCGTACCACGTTTCGGATTTTTTCGACCACCGGCCGAGATTTTGCGAATTTTTTAATTTATTTTTTGAAATGTATTTTTTACGAGAAAACTACAAGTCCCAGCTCCTTGAAATTTGGTCACCATCCGCCCACGGGCCACGGGACCGCTCGTACCACGTTTCGGATTTTTTCGACCACCGGCCGAGATTTTGCGAATTTTTTAATTTATTTTTTGAAATGTATTTTTTACGAGAAAACTACAAGTCCCAGCTCCTTGAAATTTGGTCACCATCCGCCCACGGGCCACGGGACCGCTCGTACCACGTTTCGGATTTTTTCGACCACCGGCCGAGATTTTGCGAATTTTTTAATTTATTTTTTGAAATGTATTTTTTACGAGAAAACTACAAGTCCCAGCTCCTTGAAATTTGGTCACCATCCGCCCACGGGCCACGGGACCGCTCGTACCACGTTTCGGATTTTTTCGACCACCGGCCGAGATTTTGCGAATTTTTTAATTTATTATTTGAAATGTATTTTTTACGGGAAAACTACAAGTCCCAGCTCCTTGAAATTTGGTCACCATCCGCCCACGGGCCACGGGACCGCTCGTACCACGTTTCGGATTTTTTCGACCACCGGCCGAGATTTTGCGAATTTTTTAATTTATTATTTGAAATGTATTTTTTACGAGAAAACTACAAGTCCCAGCTCCTTGAAATTTGGTCACCATCCGCCCACGGGCCACGGGACCACTCGTACCACGTTTCGGATTTTTTCGACCACCGGCCGAGATTTTGCGAATTTTTTAATTTATTATTTGAAATGTATTTTTTACGGGAAAACTACAAGTCCCAGCTCCTTGAAATTTGGTCACCATCCGCCCACGGGCCACGGGACCACTCGTACCACGTTTCGGATTTTTTCGACCACCGGCCGAGATTTTGCGAATTTTTTAATTTATTATTTGAAATGTATTTTTTACGGGAAAACTACAAGTCCCAGCTCCTTGAAATTTGGTCACCATCCGCCCACGGGCCACGGGACCACTCGTACCACGTTTCGGATTTTTTCGACCACCGGCCGAGATTTTGCGAATTTTTTAATTTATTTTTTGAAATGTATTTTTTACGAGAAAACTACAAGTCCCAGCTCCTTGAAATTTGGTCACCATCCGCCCACGGGCCACGGGACCGCTCGTACCACGTTTCGGATTTTTTCGACCACCGGCCGAGATTTTGCGAATTTTTTAATTTATTTTTTGAAATGTATTTTTTACGAGAAAACTACAAGTCCCAGCTCCTTGAAATTTGGTCACCATCCGCCCACGGGCCACGGGACCGCTCGTACCACGTTTCGGATTTTTTCGACCACCGGCCGAGATTTTGCGAATTTTTTAATTTATTATTTGAAATGTATTTTTTACGGGAAAACTACAAGTCCCAGCTCCTTGAAATTTGGTCACCATCCGCCCACGGGCCACGGGACCGCTCGTACCACGTTTCGGATTTTTTCGACCACCGGCCGAGATTTTGCGAATTTTTTAATTTATTTTTTGAAATGTATTTTTTACGAGAAAACTACAAGTCCCAGCTCCTTGAAATTTGGTCACCATCCGCCCACGGGCCATGGGACCGCTCGTACCACGTTTCGGATTTTTTCGACCACCGGCCGAGATTTTGCGAATTTTTTAATTTATTTTTTGAAATGTATTTTTTACGGGAAAACTACAAGTCCCAGCTCCTTGAAATTTGGTCACCATCCGCCCACGGGCCACGGGACCGCTCGTACCACGTTTCGGATTTTTTCGACCACCGGCCGAGATTTTGCGAATTTTTTAATTTATTATTTGAAAAGTATTTTTTACGGGAAAACTACAAGTCCCAGCTCCTTGAAATTTGGTCACCATCCGCCCACGGGCCACGGGACCGCTCGTACCACGTTTCGGATTTTTTCGACCACCGGCCGAGATTTTGCGAATTTTTTAATTTATTTTTTGAAATGTATTTTTTACGAGAAAACTACAAGTCCCAGCTCCTTGAAATTTGGTCACCATCCGCCCACGGGCCACGGGACCGCTCGTACCACGTTTCGGATTTTTTCGACCACCGGCCGAGATTTTGCGAATTTTTTAATTTATTTTTTGAAATGTATTTTTTACGGGAAAACTACAAGTCCCAGCTCCTTGAAATTTGGTCACCATCCGCCCACGGGCCACGGGACCGCTCGTACCACGTTTCGGATTTTTTCGACCACCGGCCGAGATTTTGCGAATTTTTTAATTTATTTTTTGAAATGTATTTTTTACGGGAAAACTACAAGTCCCAGCTCCTTGAAATTTGGTCACCATCCGCCCACGGGCCACGGGACCGCTCGTACCACGTTTCGGATTTTTTCGACCACCGGCCGAGATTTTGCGAATTTTTTAATTTATTTTTTGAAATGTATTTTTTACGGGAAAACTACAAGTCCCAGCTCCTTGAAATTTGGTCACCATCCGCCCACGGGCCACGGGACCGCTCGTACCACGTTTCGGATTTTTTCGACCACCGGCCGAGAGTTTGCGAATTTTTAAATTTATTTTTTGAAATGTATTTTTTACGAGAAAACTACAAGTCCCAGCTCCTTGAAATTTGGTCACCATCCGCCCACGGGCCACGGGACCACTCGTACCACGTTTCGGATTTTTTCGACCACCGGCCGAGATTTTGCGAATTTTTTAATTTATTATTTGAAAAGTATTTTTTACGAGAAAACTACAAGTCCCAGCTCCTTGAAATTTGGTCACCATCCGCCCACGGGCCACGGGACCACTCGTACCACGTTTCGGATTTTTTCGACCACCGGCCGAGATTTTGCGAATTTTTTAATTTATTATTTGAAATGTATTTTTTACGAGAAAACTACAAGTCCCAGCTCCTTGAAATTTGGTCACCATCCGCCCACGGGCCACGGGACCACTCGTACCACGTTTCGGATTTTTTCGACCACCGGCCGAGATTTTGCGAATTTTTTAATTTATTATTTGAAATGTATTTTTTACGGGAAAACTACAAGTCCCAGCTCCTTGAAATTTGGTCACCATCCGCCCACGGGCCACGGGACCACTCGTACCACGTTTCGGATTTTTTCGACCACCGGCCGAGATTTTGCGAATTTTTTAATTTATTTTTTGAAATGTATTTTTTACGAGAAAACTACAAGTCCCAGCTCCTTGAAATTTGGTCACCATCCGCCCACGGGCCACGGGACCACTCGTACCACGTTTCGGATTTTTTCGACCACCGGCCGAGATTTTGCGAATTTTTTAATTTATTTTTTGAAATGTATTTTTTACGAGAAAACTACAAGTCCCAGCTCCTTGAAATTTGGTCACCATCCGCCCACGGGCCACGGGACCACTCGTACCACGTTTCGGATTTTTTTCGACCACCGGCCGAGATTTTGCGAATTTTTTAATTTATTATTTGAAATGTATTTTTTACGGGAAAACTACAAGTCCCAGCTCCTTGAAATTTGGTCACCATCCGCCCACGGGCCACGGGACCACTCGTACCACGTTTCGGATTTTTTCGACCACCGGCCGAGATTTTGCGAATTTTTTAATTTATTATTTGAAAAGTATTTTTTACGAGAAAACTACAAGTCCCTGCTCCTTGAAATTTGGTCACCATCCGCCCACGGGCCACGGGACCACTCGTACCACGTTTCGGATTTTTTCGACCACCGGCCGAGATTTTGCGAATTTTTTAATTTATTTTTTGAAATGTATTTTTTACGAGAAAACTACAAGTCCCAGCTCCTTGAAATTTGGTCACCATCCGCCCACGGGCCACGGGACCGCTCGTACCACGTTTCGGATTTTTTCGACCACCGGCCGAGATTTTGCGAATTTTTTAATTTATTTTTTGAAATGTATTTTTTACGAGAAAACTACAAGTCCCAGCTCCTTGAAATTTGGTCACCATCCGCCCACGGGCCACGGGACCGCTCGTACCACGTTTCGGATTTTTTCGACCACCGGCCGAGATTTTGCGAATTTTTTAATTTATTTTTTGAAATGTATTTTTTACGAGAAAACTACAAGTCCCAGCTCCTTGAAATTTGGTCACCATCCGCCCACGGGCCACGGGACCGCTCGTACCACGTTTCGGATTTTTTCGACCACCGGCCGAGATTTTGCGAATTTTTTAATTTATTATTTGAAATGTATTTTTTACGGGAAAACTACAAGTCCCAGCTCCTTGAAATTTGGTCACCATCCGCCCACGGGCCACGGGACCGCTCGTACCACGTTTCGGATTTTTTCGACCACCGGCCGAGATTTTGCGAATTTTTTAATTTATTATTTGAAATGTATTTTTTACGAGAAAACTACAAGTCCCAGCTCCTTGAAATTTGGTCACCATCCGCCCACGGGCCACGGGACCACTCGTACCACGTTTCGGATTTTTTCGACCACCGGCCGAGATTTTGCGAATTTTTTAATTTATTATTTGAAATGTATTTTTTACGGGAAAACTACAAGTCCCAGCTCCTTGAAATTTGGTCACCATCCGCCCACGGGCCACGGGACCACTCGTACCACGTTTCGGATTTTTTCGACCACCGGCCGAGATTTTGCGAATTTTTTAATTTATTATTTGAAATGTATTTTTTACGGGAAAACTACAAGTCCCAGCTCCTTGAAATTTGGTCACCATCCGCCCACGGGCCACGGGACCACTCGTACCACGTTTCGGATTTTTTCGACCACCGGCCGAGATTTTGCGAATTTTTTAATTTATTTTTTGAAATGTATTTTTTACGAGAAAACTACAAGTCCCAGCTCCTTGAAATTTGGTCACCATCCGCCCACGGGCCACGGGACCGCTCGTACCACGTTTCGGATTTTTTCGACCACCGGCCGAGATTTTGCGAATTTTTTAATTTATTTTTTGAAATGTATTTTTTACGAGAAAACTACAAGTCCCAGCTCCTTGAAATTTGGTCACCATCCGCCCACGGGCCACGGGACCGCTCGTACCACGTTTCGGATTTTTTCGACCACCGGCCGAGATTTTGCGAATTTTTTAATTTATTATTTGAAATGTATTTTTTACGGGAAAACTACAAGTCCCAGCTCCTTGAAATTTGGTCACCATCCGCCCACGGGCCACGGGACCGCTCGTACCACGTTTCGGATTTTTTCGACCACCGGCCGAGATTTTGCGAATTTTTTAATTTATTTTTTGAAATGTATTTTTTACGAGAAAACTACAAGTCCCAGCTCCTTGAAATTTGGTCACCATCCGCCCACGGGCCATGGGACCGCTCGTACCACGTTTCGGATTTTTTCGACCACCGGCCGAGATTTTGCGAATTTTTTAATTTATTTTTTGAAATGTATTTTTTACGGGAAAACTACAAGTCCCAGCTCCTTGAAATTTGGTCACCATCCGCCCACGGGCCACGGGACCGCTCGTACCACGTTTCGGATTTTTTCGACCACCGGCCGAGATTTTGCGAATTTTTTAATTTATTATTTGAAAAGTATTTTTTACGGGAAAACTACAAGTCCCAGCTCCTTGAAATTTGGTCACCATCCGCCCACGGGCCACGGGACCGCTCGTACCACGTTTCGGATTTTTTCGACCACCGGCCGAGATTTTGCGAATTTTTTAATTTATTTTTTGAAATGTATTTTTTACGGGAAAACTACAAGTCCCAGCTCCTTGAAATTTGGTCACCATCCGCCCACGGGCCACGGGACCGCTCGTACCACGTTTCGGATTTTTTCGACCACCGGCCGAGATTTTGCGAATTTTTTAATTTATTTTTTGAAATGTATTTTTTACGGGAAAACTACAAGTCCCAGCTCCTTGAAATTTGGTCACCATCCGCCCACGGGCCACGGGACCGCTCGTACCACGTTTCGGATTTTTTCGACCACCGGCCGAGAGTTTGCGAATTTTTTAATTTATTTTTGAAATGTATTTTTTACGAGAAAACTACAAGTCCCAGCTCCTTGAAATTTGGTCACCATCCGCCCACGGGCCACGGGACCGCTCGTACCACGTTTCGGATTTTTTCGACCACCGGCCGAGATTTTGCGAATTTTTTAATTTATTTTTTGAAATGTATTTTTTACGAGAAAACTACAAGTCCCAGCTCCTTGAAATTTGGTCACCATCCGCCCACGGGCCACGGGACCGCTCGTACCACGTTTCGGATTTTTTCGACCACCGGCCGAGATTTTGCGAATTTTTTAATTTATTATTTGAAATGTATTTTTTACGGGAAAACTACAAGTCCCAGCTCCTTGAAATTTGGTCACCATCCGCCCACGGGCCACGGGACCGCTCGTACCACGTTTCGGATTTTTTCGACCACCGGCCGAGATTTTGCGAATTTTTTAATTTATTTTTTGAAATGTATTTTTTACGAGAAAACTACAAGTCCCAGCTCCTTGAAATTTGGTCACCATCCGCCCACGGGCCACGGGACCACTCGTACCACGTTTCGGATTTTTTCGACCACCGGCCGAGATTTTGCGAATTTTTTAATTTATTATTTGAAATGTATTTTTTACGGGAAAACTACAAGTCCCAGCTCCTTGAAATTTGGTCACCATCCGCCCACGGGCCACGGGACCGCTCGTACCACGTTTCGGATTTTTTCGACCACCGGCCGAGATTTTGCGAATTTTTTAATTTATTTTTTGAAATGTATTTTTTACGGGAAAACTACAAGTCCCAGCTCCTTGAAATTTGGTCACCATCCGCCCACGGGCCACGGGACCGCTCGTACCACGTTTCGGATTTTTTCGACCACCGGCCGAGATTTTGCGAATTTTTTAATTTATTTTTTGAAATGTATTTTTTACGGGAAAACTACAAGTCCCAGCTCCTTGAAATTTGGTCACCATCCGCCCACGGGCCACGGGACCGCTCGTACCACGTTTCGGATTTTTTCGACCACCGGCCGAGAGTTTGCGAATTTTTAAATTTATTTTTTGAAATGTATTTTTTACGAGAAAACTACAAGTCCCAGCTCCTTGAAATTTGGTCACCATCCGCCCACGGGCCACGGGACCACTCGTACCACGTTTCGGATTTTTTCGACCACCGGCCGAGATTTTGCGAATTTTTTAATTTATTATTTGAAAAGTATTTTTTACGAGAAAACTACAAGTCCCAGCTCCTTGAAATTTGGTCACCATCCGCCCACGGGCCACGGGACCACTCGTACCACGTTTCGGATTTTTTCGACCACCGGCCGAGATTTTGCGAATTTTTAATTTATTATTTGAAATGTATTTTTTACGAGAAAACTACAAGTCCCAGCTCCTTGAAATTTGGTCACCATCCGCCCACGGGCCACGGGACCACTCGTACCACGTTTCGGATTTTTTCGACCACCGGCCGAGATTTTGCGAATTTTTTAATTTATTATTTGAAATGTATTTTTTACGGGAAAACTACAAGTCCCAGCTCCTTGAAATTTGGTCACCATCCGCCCACGGGCCACGGGACCACTCGTACCACGTTTCGGATTTTTTCGACCACCGGCCGAGATTTTGCGAATTTTTTAATTTATTTTTTGAAATGTATTTTTTACGAGAAAACTACAAGTCCCAGCTCCTTGAAATTTGGTCACCATCCGCCCACGGGCCACGGGACCACTCGTACCACGTTTCGGATTTTTTCGACCACCGGCCGAGATTTTGCGAATTTTTTAATTTATTTTTGAAATGTATTTTTTACGAGAAAACTACAAGTCCCAGCTCCTTGAAATTTGGTCACCATCCGCCCACGGGCCACGGGACCACTCGTACCACGTTTCGGATTTTTTTCGACCACCGGCCGAGATTTTGCGAATTTTTTAATTTATTATTTGAAATGTATTTTTTACGGGAAAACTACAAGTCCCAGCTCCTTGAAATTTGGTCACCATCCGCCCACGGGCCACGGGACCACTCGTACCACGTTTCGGATTTTTTTCGACCACCGGCCGAGATTTTGCGAATTTTTTAATTTATTATTTGAAAAGTATTTTTTACGAGAAAACTACAAGTCCCTGCTCCTT